>NC_091227.1:13317761-13412761 GCF_040958095.1 Procambarus clarkii | reverse complement strand
CCTCACCAGCCGCCATTTTTCTCCGGTCCAGAGGGGGGGGAGGGGGGTGTGGGTGAGGGGGAGATGGTGGGGGGGGATAAGAAGGAGGGAGAGAAGGGAGGAGGAAGCAGGTAGAGCTGAGGAGAAGACCCATGTGTCTTCAAGAGACCAATTATGACGCTTGGGACTACGTTAGTGGCAGGCCTCAAATGGTCCTCTCTGAGAAACGTTTCTGGACAATGTTTTAGTTGACTGTTGTGTCCGTTCCGTGGGATGCGGGGCGGGGCCCCTAGCGGTCACACGCGGCGGGTCACACGCAGGCAAGAGCGGGCCCGGGAGCTGAAGCTGGACGGTCACATATTCAGTCATGGTCTTTTAAGAGATTCATAAAGACTTAAGGTATTAAGAACCAGTAGTATAGGCCTATTGGGCCAGGAGAAGCAGTTTCGATGTAATTAGCAGTTGCCTCGTATGATCCACTAGGCCTTCTGTAGTTTAAATTATTAATATTTCAAGTTCTTATTTAGGGAGCCGGTCGGCCGAGCGGACAGCACGCTGGACTTGTGATCCTGTGGTCCTGGGTTCGATCCCAGGCGCCGGCGAGAAACAATGGGTTTCTTTCACCCTATGCCCCTGTTACCTAGCAGTAAAATAGGTACCTGGGTGTTAGTCAGCTGTCACGGGCTGCTTCCTCGGGGTGGAGGCCTGGTCGAGGACCGGGCCGCGGGGACACTAAAGCCCCGAAATCATCTGGGGAAGATGGTATACCTTCTTATATGATGGTATACCATCATATAAGATGGTATACCTAACTTAATCTTACATATATCCAACCTATTCTTGACTGTCAAGATCAACAATATCGTCTGTTGCCATTACCTCTAATCTGCGGTATTTGGTTTCATTGTTCTATTTTATGTGCTGATAAATTGAACACATTATGAATTAAACATTTTTTAATTAATCATTTTCATCCATTTGTGTATTAATAAGTCATGTGTCCTCCTTGATCTTCGCTTTTCTGGAGAATTTATTAAGAGAATTTAGGTTTTCCTCGTTTCTTTTAATAAGGAAGATTCCGCTTGGGCTGGACGGTAGAGCGACGGTCTCGCTTCATGCAGGTCGGCGTTCAATCCCCGACCGTCCAAGTGGTTGGGCACCATTCCTCTCCCCCCCCCCCCGTCCCATCCCAAATCCTGACCCCTTCTCAGTGCTATATAGTCGTAATGACTTGGCGCTTTCCCCTGATACTTACCTTCGCTTCCTAACACCCCCCCGCCCCTTCCCTTTCCCGAGATGGGAAGGGAACTCTGATTCTTCTCTGCGAATGTCAAATATAATCCAGTTCTATAGTACGGTGCCCAAATTTATAACACACATTCAAAATGATAAAGTTGGTAAATGATAAAGTAAATGATAAAGATGAGTTTAAAGATATTGCAAAATTTAAGCTGAAGTGAAGAAGGGAGTGCATTAGATAAGCAGTGCTTCTTGATATAAATTCTAGTAATCTATTTGCTATAGTGATTGGAATCTTGGTATCTTGCGATAGCGATACGATCCTAGTAACTTGCTATAGTGATATAAATCCTATACCATATTTGCTATATTGATTTAAATCCTAATACCATATTTTAACCTATTTCTAGTGAGGAAGAATCTTTCTCGTTGGTTTTCAGCAGCAAATATTACGTAACACATTACAATTCAAACTAAACCGAAAATCGGAAATTATTTTGCATTTTAGCTCACGTGTGTCGAGAGGATTTGTTGCCAAAAATGAGTACGGCGAATAATGACTTAATCTAGTTAAGATAATTTGCAAAAAAATATGTAAAATATGTTAATGATTCATGCAGATTCTTATAGTCTATTCGCACATTGCACAACGACCCAAATCACAGTGACACGACTGTAAGCGGCGGAAGCCTGAGGAGGCCTGGTCGATGACCGGGCCGCGGGGACACTAAGCCCCGGAAGCACCTCAAGGTAAGGCGGTCAGCGTGAAATAAGAATGTTGGTTCAAGGGAATAAAAGTTAGATATGTGTGTTTTGTGCACATATGTTATATGTTTATATGCACATATTGCGATATTGCATTCCGGCAACACTCGCTCACACATCTGAATAGAAGCCCCGAAGTCAAGCCCCCCGCATGTTACGCTGGGGGCTTGGAGGAAGCCAAGCCCCCCGCATGTTATGCTGGGGGCTTGGCGGAAGTCAGGTCCCCAGCATGTTACGCTGGGGGCTTGGAGGAAGCCAATCCCCCCGCATGTTATGCTGGGGGCTTGGAGGAAGTCAGGTCCCCAGCATGTTACGCTGGGGGCTTGGAGGAAGTCAGGTCCCCAGCATGTTACGCTGGGGGCTTGGAGGAAGTCAGGTCCCCAGCATGTTACGCTGGGGGCTTGGAGGAAGTCAGGTCCCCAGCATGTTACGCTGGGGGCTTGGTGGAAGTCAGGTCCCCAGCATGTTATGCTGGGGGCTTGGTGGAAGTCAGGTCCCCAGCATGTTATGCTGGGGGCTTGGAGGAAGTCAGGTCCCCAGCATGTTATGCTGGGGGCTTGGAGGAAGTCAGGTCCCCAGCATGTTATGCTGGGGGCTTGGAGGAAGTCAGGTCCCCAGCATGTTATGCTGGGGGCTTGGAGGAAGCCAAGTCAACTAGCCTGGCTTCCTAGAAGATGGGTAGTGAACTACCCACGAGCCCCAGCCCTCATGGGCGGGTGTGGGCGACCCAGCTCTCGTGGGCGGGCGTGGGCGACCCAGCCCTCGTGGGCGGGTGTGGGCGACCCAGCCCTCGTACGCGGCCGTGGGCGGCCCAGCCCTCGAGGGCGGGTGTGGGCGACCCAGCCCTCGTGGGCGGGTGTGGGCGACCCAGCTCTCGTGAGCGGGCGTGGGCGACCCAGCCCTCGTGCGCGGCCGTTGGCTGCCCAGCCCTCGAGGGCGGGTGTGGGCGACCCAGCCCTCGTGGGCGGGCATGGGCGGCCCAGCCCTCGTGGGCGGGCATGGGCGGCCCAGCCCTCGTGGGCGGGTGTGGGCGGCCCAGCCCTCGTGGGCGGGCGTGGGCGGCGCAGCCCTCAGGGAGTGACAACCGCCCCTTGACCGTGAATCAGGAGTCTACCTTTTCCACCGCCAGTTTACGATAGGAGTTTGTAAAGGATTTCCATGGACCTGGTGGTATGTGGAATACTTTTATCGGTTTTCACTTTCCTATTAGTGGGTTTGACGGTGAGTAACGGCGGAGCCGCCGGGCTGTGGTGGAAGGCAGGCGGTAGGGTGGTTGTGGCTCTGGTAACACTGACAAGAGGTTGATTCCTACGTAACATTCCTAGTTGCATTCCTTGTAGAGTCCTCAGATGACTTGCTATTCTTAGAGTGTTCTTGGCTATTTCCTTATATGTCATTGCCTCATCTATTGCTCGGGTACCTGCAGGCCAAAATCCTGTTTCTTGTTCCCGCCAAACACACACCGAAACTATGACGTTGCTACAACGTTCGAACAAGTTTTAACACCTCCTTACCAGTTATAACAACCAATATATCAAATTATAACAACGTTCTAATACGTCATAAACACGTTAAGCCAAGATGTAACAACTTTATTACAAGTTGTAACAAGCGGAAAATAGAGACAGTTTCGGTTTGTGTTTCCAGGGGTTCTGATCGCAGTGTGTCACTCAAGTTGGAAGAAGTTGAATCTATGATTGTTGATATCACTGAGCAAGATAACACGTTGGACAAGAACTATTCAACCAGCTTGACTTACAACTGTGGGGTTCCCGTGACTGTGCACCATGTTTTTTTTTTATTATTTTCTACCACAAACGTGGCCACACATTTACAATGCTAACCAGCATATATACATTTTCTTCTGTCCTGCATGGACAGGGTTAGAGATCAGTTAAACATATAGTTCAAGGTTGTTACCCCTGGGGCCAGATTCACGAAAGCACTTACACAAGCACTTACGAACCTGTACATCTTTTCTCAATCTTTGGCGGCTTTGTTTACAATTATTAAACAGTTAATGAGCTCCGAAGCACCAGGAGGCTGTTTATAACAATAACAACAGTTGAATGGCAAGTTTTCATGCTTGTAAACTGTTTAATAAATGTAACCAAAGCCGTCAAAGATTGAGGAAAGATGTACACGTTCGTAAGTGCTTGCGTAAGTGCTTTCGTGAATCTGGCCCCTTACCTCTGAGCATGGTTCCTCTGCTTTTGCAGTTGTTAAATAAATATAAATGCGGCCTTGCTAACTACAATGGTCTAGAGTAAAATGAGACACCCGCTTAACAAGCAAACCACTATACCTTTAAGTAAGGGTAACAATGGAACAACCAAACATATTCATGAAATACAGGTAGCTAGGAATGGTGTTCGAATTATTATAACAAAATACATATAATGGGACAAATAACGCCTATGAGCACTTAACGCTTGATTAAATATTAAATGAATAGATGAGTAGGCAAATAATGGTCTAACGAGGCAATTAGCCATGTAGCTAAACAATAAACAGGTACCAAAGACTTATCTCTTTACATGTCCCCAGCCCAGCCAGCATCACCCACGTTACTAACTCGGCTAGACGCCTTCCTCGTTGGTGTATACACAGTACCAACAAAAGACCGCATGAAATCTCTAGATTTTCTGCTATCTGAGAGTAATACTTAAGGACATATGTATAAATATCATAATATACATTAAACACTACTAAGGTGTAATTAAAAAAAATGTACAGTCAAGAACACGGAATAATTATAGGGATGAATCAGTGACGCTAAATTAAGTACATTATACGCTTCATTAGAATCATCCTAAATAAGGTCATCCCCCCATTAGACGCCTCTCCCCCCCCCCACACATGAATAATCATGCAATAATATCATCAAAATAAATCCTACAAGCACACTACAGCATGCTACATTTAACTCAAACCTAATATACAAAAAAACCAAGAGGGCATAATGCTAATCTCCCAATAACTGAGGAAAGACTAAGGAGTATAAATGCTTTATCATGATAGATGTCGGAATCAAGTATTATTGATTCATAACACTACATACTGATAGTGGCTGTGGGGGTTCCCCTGATTGTGCACCACATACTGGAAGTGGCTGTGGGGGTTCCCCTGATTGTGCACCACATACTGGTAGTGGCTGTGGGGGTTCCCCTGATTGTGCACCACATACTGATAGTGGCTGTGGGGGTTCCCCTGATTGTGCACCACATACTGGTAGTGGCTGTGGGGGTTTCCCTGATTGTGCACCACATACTGGTAGTGGCTGTGGGGTTCCCCTGATTGTGCACCACATACTGGTAGTGGCTGTGGGGTTCCCCTGATTGTGCACCACATACTGATAGTGGCTGTGGGGTTCCCCTGATTGTGCACCACATACTGGTAGTGACTGTGGGGGTTCCCCTGATTGTGCACCACATACTGGTAGTGGCTGTGGGGTTCCCCTGATTGTGCACCACATACTGATAGTGGCTGTGGGGTTCCCCTGGTTGTGCACCACATACTGGTAGTGACTGTGGGGGTTCCCCTGATTGTGCACCACATACTGGTAGTGGCTGTGGGGGTTCCCCTGATTGTGCACCACATACTGGTAGTGGCTGTGGGGGTTCCCCTGATTATTCACCACATACTGGTAGTGACTGTGGGGGTTCCCCTGATTATTCACCACATACTGGTAGAGTGACCTGACACACTGTGAACGCAGATATATCCATGACTACTCCAGGCCATACTGAACGAGATTATCTCTCTCGCTAGCGAGGAATATTATCGCTGGATGTATAATATACAGCGATTGGATGTATAATATACAGCGGCTGGATGTATAATATACAGCGGCTGGATGTATAATATACAGCGGCTGGATGTATAATATACAGCGGCTGGATGTATAATATACAGCGGCTGGATGTATAATATACAGAGGCTGGATGTATATTAAAGTGGCTGTAACATTCCCATGGAATCAGCTGTATTAATGGTCCTTTGTAAAACATTTAATTTATATTTGGTTATTTTTCTATAATTTTATCAGTAATTTTAGATGTTGTTGTTGTACACCAACGAGTGTGAGGTGACCATCATGGAGGGTGGTGGTGTTGCAACCCTTACAACCAAGCAAGAATGTGTTCAACAGCGCTCCAGGAACCTATACTCCCTCCCCACACACAACTGATATACACTAAAGTCAATATCCTAACTTTCATCCCTGTTATACTCCTCCATTCTTTCCTTTTCATCATCTCCACCACGCCTCTTTCTCTCTTACGTTCCTGCATCTCCGTTGCTCAGCCTCCGGCCCTCTACTTCTTCCTCTCTTCCCTCTCTCATCTTCACTTTCACCTGTCTACTCTCCAGCACTTCACATCCCCTAGCTCCGTTATCTCCTTTGCTTTACAGTCAGATTTGTTTGCATTTTTCGTTGCAAAGGACGAGAATATCTCGCATTTCAGGGGTAAAATATTCCTTTTTGATCTCTGTTGATACACGAGTTCATTTGCGCGGGAAATTTTACCCGCACAGTGACGTCATATGTAAACATTGATTCTGATTGGTCGAAACAACCTTCGGCGTTTGTAAATAATTATTATGATTGGCTGGTAGTTTTGAGCACGGGAGCAAGATAAATCAATGCCAGAGTATATCACGCAGTATTAATACCGTTAAAAGAATCCAGAGTTGATTGTATATATATAATACATTAGTGTAGGTGTTATTTTTATTCAGTCGTGTAACTGTCTCAAACGAGACGTACGACAGCTGGGGCCAGATTCACGAAAGCACTTACGCAAGCACTTACGAACGTGTACATCTTTCCTCAATCTTTGACGGCTTTGGTTACATTTATTAAACAGTTTACAAGCATGAAAACTTCCCATTCAACTGTTACTGTTATAAACAGCCTCCTGGTGCTTCGGAGCTCATTAACTGTTTATAATAATTGCAAACAAAGCCGCCAAAGATTGAGAAAAGATGTACAGGTTCGTAAGTACTTGCGTAAGTGCTTTCGTGAATCTGGCCCCAGGTCTTGAACGGCCGTGTCTGGAGGAGCGCCATCTTTGTTGACATGATCTTGTCAGAGTTTGGCTGCCTCTGAAATGCAATGACTTGCAATGGAACAGCACAAGCTCATCAAGCGTGAGGCACAAACGTCTCCGTTCTCCTCCCCTCAAGTCACAACCTCATCAAGTTTAAGGCACTTAAGTCACTGTTGACCGCCCACAAGGGATCTAATCCTCTCACACGCCCACGTGGGCGGCCGCCGCGTGACGCCGGAACTCTGACGTCATGACTTGATCCGCATAAAGGCGAAGAACAGTCTGGAAAAACTGTTCCCGCTCCTGCACCTGCTCTCGCTCTCTCTCTCTCTGTCTCTCTCTCTCTCTCTGTCTCTCTCTCTCTGTCTCTCTCTCTCTGTCTCTCTCTCTGTCTCTCATTTTGTATCACACAAGGACGCCAGCTGAGTGACACACAAGGACGCCAGCTGAGTGACACACAAGGAGAGGAAGAAACCTGGAAAGAAATAATAACACCATTTTAACAGTCTAAAACCAAAAAGCTAGAAATGAAAACGAAGCAGCAGCTAGAGACCTCATCAATCACGCCCACACAAGGTCCGGGTTATGGTTCGAAGCTTCAGCTTATAGACCTCATTAAATACAGGAATGGAAAAAAGGGACATCATCAATTAAATTCAAAATATAATATTTAATTTATATGCCATAAATTGGCGTTGGATCTGTTGCCATCAAAATGAATCTATCCATAAGCTTTGACTCCTCTAAAAAAAGAATTAACACTGTGTTAACTTTCACCAAATATAAAGTATATTCTCGTTACTTTTTAATGTTATTGACTCGTGTCAAAAACTTTTGCAGTATAAATATCTCGACTATCATACACGCGGCTGTATACAACACATACAGCGATGTATGTGTGAATATTTTAAGGTATTCAAGGCGAGTATTCAAATTAAAGATGAGTTAATATATCTGGGATCTTCTTGAGATGATTTCGGGGCTTAGCGTCCCCGCGGCCCGGTCCTCGACCAGGTCTCCGTTTTGTTACACACCCCTCACCCAGGAAGCAGCCCGCAGCAGCTGTCTCACTCCCAGGTACATATTTACTACTAGGTGAACAGAGGCATGAGGGTGAAAGAAACTGCCCATTTGTTTCCTCCTCCACCGGGGACTGTACCCGAAACCTCAGGACTACGAATCCGAAGCGCTGTCCACTCAGTTGTCAAAGCTTATAACAAATTTGTATTCACGTAATATAAATGGGTTAAAAGCTGCCATATAGGGATGGACGGTGGTAAATAAACAAGCCAATTGGGGTTTAATGACCCACAATTAATCTACCCAAATCTACCCTACCCTAATTAATCTACCCTTAAATTAATGGGTGGGGCCTCGTAGCCTGGTGGATAGCGCGCGGGACTCGTAATTCTGTGGCGCGGGTTCGATTCCCGCACGAGGCAGAAACAAATGGGCAAAGTTTCTTTCACCCTGAATGCCCCTGTTACCTAGCAGTAAATAGGTACCTGGGAGTTAGTCAGCTGTCACGGGCGGCTTCCTGGGGGTGGAGGCCTGGTCGAGGACCGGGCCGCGGGGACACTAAAGCCCCGAAATCATCTCAAGATAACCTCAAGATAACTCAAGATAACCTCAAGATAACCCATGTTTGTCCGGATGAGACCCACTCCAGCGTGCACTTGGGCAAACGTTATCATTGTTACGTTGATTAGACGTTCCTCTTCTTGAGGTTATCTTGAGATGATTTCGGGGCTTTAGTGTCCCCGCGGCCCGGTCCTCGACCAGGCCTCCACCCCCAGGAAGCCGCCCGTGACAGCTGACTAACACCCAGGTACCTATTTTACTGCTAGGTAACAGGTGCATAGGGTGAAAGAAACTCTGCCCATTGTTCCTCGCCGGCGCCTGGGAACGAACCCAGGACCACAGGATCACAAATCCAGCGTGCTGTCCGCTCGGCCGACCGGCTCCTCGGGCACGCTTAGCCCACTACAACATGGTTAGTGGGTAACCCACTCCACTGGAAGCTCTGCTACAGTCACAGTGGTTCGAGTCTCGTATTCCCCAGGTGGACGGAATAATATATATATGAGATGATGAGAGATGTTGAGATGAGACAGAGGGACGTGATGAGGCATCTCACTGGTGTGACTGAAGTGATCAAGTGAGCTGTGAGGGGAGGTGCTGACTCTTAACTTTATTTACTGTTTGAATCTCAAATATGAGGCCAAGCAAGAGGATCGTTTTTATCAGATAAGCTACAGAAAGGCGGGGGCCACGAGCTACAGCTCTGAAAACACTCACATTCTGCCATTTATATCAATAGGTTGATAAGGAGGATTTATTTCAAGATATTTATAATTATATGTAGTTATATTAATTATATGCGTTTATGGTTTGATAAGCAGGCGATGAGTCACAATAACGTGGCTAAAGTATGTTGACCAGACCACACACTAGAAGGTGAAGGGACGACGACGTTTCGGTCCGTCCTGGACCATTCTCAAGTCGATTGATCACAATCGACTGGAGAATGGTCCAGGACGGCCCGAAACGTCGTCGTCCCTTCACCTTCTAGTGTGTGATCTGGTCAACATGGTTTGATAAGGTCCATAACGGGTCGAAAAATCTTTACTTTCCTCTATTTACTTGTATGGGGGTTGGAGGGTGCTGTATGGGGTTGTGTGTGTGTGTGTGTGTGTGTGTGTGTGTGTGTGTGTGTGTGTGTGTGTGTGTGTGTGTGTGTGTGTGTGTGTGTGTGTGTGTGTGGAGGGTTGAGTGCGGGTAATCTTGTTTTCCATCAGGTTATTGCGGCTTAGTCTCTGTATCACGCACCTGTCTTATTGACAGTCGAAGTGTGTAGACCAGACCTGGTGACCTATACCCCTTAGGACAACAAATGGAGGGAACAAGTAATATAACACAAAAATATCTCCCGGTTTTCGGGCTCACCATAGGCCGTGCTACATGGACATTTCGTTCTGAGTAGCTAAATTCCCTGGAAACACAAACCGTAACTGTCCCTATTTTCCGCTTGTTACAACTTGTAATAAAGTTGCTACATCTTGGCTTAACGTGTTTATGACGTATTAGAACGTTGTTACAACTTGCTATATTGGTTGTTATAACTGGTTAGGAGGTGTTAAAACTTGTTCGAACGTTGTAGCAACGTCGTAGTTTCGTTGTGTGTTTGGCGGGTTATCATTATCATCATTATCATCATCATTATCATCATTATCATCTCCCGGTCAGCGAAGTT
Source organism: Procambarus clarkii (assembly GCF_040958095.1). Lineage (NCBI taxonomy): Eukaryota > Metazoa > Arthropoda > Malacostraca > Decapoda > Cambaridae > Procambarus > Procambarus clarkii. Next base: position 13,402,474 of record NC_091227.1, on the reverse strand, counting down.
CTGCGTACAGTACCGGCCGAGTTTCCAGCACAGAATCACTTTAAATATCCGAGAAATGAATGACCAGATTGCTTTTTGATGGACTTAAAAGCTTCTGACAGAATTCTACATTGAAGACGACTTTTGGGGGAACAGGAAAAAAAATCTCAGGATTCATCAAAGTTGCTCAAATTAGCGATTGCTTGTGTGGCGGGAACTGGAGGACACCCCGTTGGAAAATAAGTGATCAGGAAGGGAAGAAGTTGAGTAGGTGCGTCCCTCAAGGATCAGTACTGGCGGTAATAATGTCCCTTCAACCCGTTCTCGCACTTGCTTATAGTCAATATCTTGCTTATGAATAAGTGCATATGTGACGTACTTATTTATTGTGAATATTTGAGTTTATCTTGAAAAGCTGAATAGAAAACCACAACCTAACCTAACCTTCTTAGTATGTTAAGATATTACAATTAGTACTGAACCTATACCTATATTGATATTACAGTTTTATAAAAATAATAAAACAAAACTAAATATTTAAATAAAATGTAAAGTAACTCAGGATATTGTCAAATTTTGTATAAAATCTCTATTGTTTAATAAAACTGAGAGGAAAAGTTAGTGCCTTGAAAAAAAAATATGGCTTAGAATATGTCACACATGTACTTATTTATAAGCGAAATAGTGACTATAAACAATAAGTCCCTTACATGTGTAAGACCTGCCGTGAGGGATATATAAACATTGTTGCATATCATGAAGGTATTAATTAATGACACAGACAGACGTCACTGCAAAATTCAGCTTAAAGTTGATATATTAGGTAAATGGAAAGAGGGGGAACTATGAGGAGAAAGCGCTAAGCCATTACGGCTATGAAACTAAGACAATTTAATCGAATTAATTATATAATAATATGTATCTTAAAAGGTTCAATGGACTCTGAAACCTAGACACTTTGTGTGACTAAATGGTACATTCTTGCAAAGTCGCAGAGAGAAAGGTTCCCATTACACCTTTGTAGTAGAATATTCAAGAAATCAGACCAAGAAAACTGTAAATAATGCAAGATACTTAATCACCAAGAGAGTCCATAGTCGCCATAGCACGAGAGGCAAACAGTGTTGGCAGGTCTTAGAATATGTCCTGGATAAACAGTCTGCCAAAGGATTAAACTGGACTATGGGGTTAAACTCAGGATTAAACTGGACTACGGGGTTAAACTCAGGATTAAACTGGACTATGGGGGTTAAACTCAGGATTAAACTAGACTATGGGGTTAAATTCAGGATTAAACTGAACTTTGGGGTTAAACTCAGGATTAAACTGGACTATGGGGTTAAAATCAGGATTAAACTGGACTATGGGGGTTAAACTCATGATTAAACTAGACTATGGGGTTAAATTCAGGATTAAACTGAACATTGGGGTTAAACTCATTATTAAACTGGACTATACGACACTATACAGTGACACTATACAAAGGTATAGTGCCGACACTTCAAGAGACATGACGGCGTGATAGTGTGCCACAGACAAGCTTGTCTGTTTCACAGATAGTGACACAGACCAGCAGAAAAATGGCTTCTAGAGCTAAGGAAAGTGAACCACGACAGACCGAAGTAGCTGGATATCCCCAAATAACTTGAAAGACAAAAGCAATATGGGATGCAAGAGCCACTTAAAGAACTATAATGGGGGGAGATGAGAAGTCTCGATATCTGTTGTAAACAGGAATAAAAAAAAGCAGATCTCAGCTACACATTTTAGAACATATTGGGTAAACAGACACTTACATGTTCCTGTTTACAGATGTAGATGAGACATATTGCCATAGAGAAGGCTTGTGTGTGTGTGGGAAATGCATTAGATGTTTCCAAACTGTCAACCAGGCAATTCATGGGTCCTAACACCAACGAGCAGAGCTCTATCGTTCTGTAAGTACTCACAGATGATGATAATGAATGAACACACACACACACACACACACACACACACACACACACACACACACACACACACACACACACACACACACACACAGAGGCTATTTAGGGGAACCAGAGCCGTGTCTCCCACACAGACATATGAAGTAATGCCATTTTAGTGAGAGTTGAATGTAAATTAACTCTACATTCTACAAGATTCTACATTTAATTCCATCTACAAGATGGAAGTCAACTCTATACCCAGTATCATAAAAGAACATTTTGAGAGGTAAATGGTTCTTAAAGTTATCTTTTTTTATCATTCCATTTTAAAACCATTTTAAATGGTTTTTAAATTGATCATTCTTATATTTTTACTTAGGATCCGTCTTTTGAGCTGACGGTCTTAAGAGAGAGAGACTCTCAACCTGTCTCATCGGTAACATTTGTGAGAGTACAAGACGCCCCGTTAGTTTGTGGTAGGGATGCTCTCTGTTTCTCTCTCTCTCTCTCTCTCTCTCTCTCTCTCTCTCTCTCTCTCTCTCAATCTCTCTCTCTCTCTCTCTCTCTCTCTCTCTCTCTCTCTCTCTCTCTCTCTCTCTCTCTCTCTCAATCTCTCTCTCAATCTCTCTCTCTCTCTCTCTCTCTCTCTCTCTCTCTCTCTCTCTCTCTCTCTCTCTCTCTCTCTCTCTCTCTCTCTCTCTCTCTCTCAATCTCTCTCTCTCTCTCTCTCTCTCTCTCTCTCTCTCTCTCTCTCTCTCTCTCTCTCTCTCTCTCTCTCTCTCTCTCTCTCTCTCTCTCTCTCTCTCTCTCCCGGGTTATTAAGGACGACTTGCCTTTGGTGCCTCTCGTTCTGTCTGAGCGACCGTATACCCGTCCATCTGTCCACCCACCCGTCTATCTGTCTGTCCATTCACCAGCTTACATGTCTGAACCTGTCCCTTCCCACGCCTACCCATTCGGCCACCTATCCGTCCGTCTGCGTACCCTATCTTATATATAATATATATATATATATATATATATATATATATATATATATATATATATATATATATATATATATATATATATATATACACTCTTGTCTACGCTTAGAACAATGCAGCAATCTCACGTCTATTGTGTTGTCCGGTTTTTTTCTTCTATAAACAACCCTGTTTTCAAACCAGTATTTACCCAGGTCTTTCATTAAGCTAAAATGATCAAGTCCATTGTTGGGAATTTTCCGCTATAGACCTCTTGATGCCCCCTCGTCTGTGATCACGTTGCGTCACCTGGGTTTTTAGGTCGAGTCAATCACCGAGGAGTTAGACGCAAGGTGTAATCGTGACGCAGAGGGTCAGGTCTTTGTTGCGTGACGCACTGCCCCCGCTCCCCATCCAGGGCGCCTGATGACGCAAGGGTGGGATTAATATCCAAGCCGCGGCGCCGGGAATTATGGATAATTGTCACACACCTGGATGCTCTTTGGCGGGGTCGTTGTGGCTTGTTAGCGGTGAGTGGTCGCTCTGAGCGGTGTGTTCTGTACGTGTTGTCCCCGGGGTTTTGCTCTGGCGGCGTTCGGGTTCGACGCGCGAGCTGGGTTCACATCAGGTGTGCGGGTGATAGTGCCAATGATTGGCACTGGGAAGTGGTCAGGCATTTCCTCTCCTGCTCTTGCCTGTCCCAGTGTTTGAGGCTGCACTGACGAGCGCGTGGGTACACACACACACACACACACACACACACACACACACACACACACACACACACACACACACACACACACACACACCACACACACACACCACACACACACACACACACACACACACACACACACACACACACACACACACACACACACACACACACACACACACACACACAGGGATTCAGGGATGGCAGGTCCTGCCTCACAGGGTTACTTGAATTCTACGACCAGGCAACAAAAATACGGCAAGAAAGAGAAGGGTGGGCAGACTGCATATTTTTGGATTGTCAGAAAGCCTTTGATACAGTGCCACACAAGAGGCTAGTGAAAAAACTGGAGATGCAGGCTGGAGTGAAAGGGAAGGTACTCCGTTGGATACAGGAGTACCTAAGCAACAGGAGACAACGAGTCAGTGTGAGGGGTGAGGTCTCAGATTGGCGAAACGTTACGAGTGGAGTACCGCAGGGGTCGGTCCTTGGACCGACCCCTGCGGTACGGTCCTTGGACCTATACTGTTTCTGATATATGTAAATGATCTCCCAGAGGGTATAGAATCGTTTCTCTCAATGTTTGCCGATGATGCAAAAATTATGAGGAGGATTGAAACTGAGGACGATAGTAAGAGGCTACAAGATGACCTAGACAGACTGAGTGAATGGTCCAACAAATGGCTGTTGAAGTTCAACCCGAGTAAATGCAAAGTAATGAAAATAGGCAGTGGAAATAGGAGGCCAGATACAGGATACAGAATAGGAGATGAAGTACTTAATGAAACGAACAGAGAGAAAGATCTAGGAGTTGATATCACACCAAACCTGTCTCCTGAAGCCCACATAAAAAGAATAACGTCTGCGGCATATGCGAGGCTGGCTAACATCAGAACAGCGTTCAGGAACCTGTGTAAGGAATCATTCAGAATCTTGTACACCACATATGTAAGACCAATCCTGGAGTATGCGGCCCCAGCATGGAGCCCGTACCTTGTCAAGCACAAGACGAAGCAGGAAAAAGTCCAAAGGTATGCCACTAGACTAGTTCCAGAACTAAGAGGCATGAGTTACGAGGAAAGGCTGCGGGAAATGCATCTTACGACACTGGAAGACAGAAGAGTAAGGGGAGACATGATCACAACCTACAAAATCCTCAGAGGAATCGACCGGGTAAACAAGGATAAACTATTCAACACTGGTGGGACGCGAACAAGGGGACACAGGTGGAAACTGAGTACCCACATGAGCCACAGAGACGTTAGAAGGAACTTTTTCAGTGTCAGAGTAGTTAACGGATGGAATGCATTAGTCAGTGATGTGGTGGAGGCTGACTCCATACACAGTTTTAAATGTAGATACGATAGAGCCCAGTAGGCTCAGGAATCTGTACACCTGTTGATTGACAGTTGAGAGGCGGGACCAAAGAGCCAGAGCTCAACCCCCGCAAGCACAACTAGGTGAGTACACACACGCACATACACACACACATACACACACACACACACACACACACACACGCACACACACACACGCACACACACACACGCGCACACACACACACACACACACACACACACACACACAGTCACGTGCTCTAAAAGAGTGGAAAGTAAACACGAAGAAAGACTAACCATAGGAAGACCGGAACAACTTACAAGAATGGTCTTACAAATGGCTGCTAGAGTTCAACGCAGGGAAGTGTAAAGCAATGAAGATTTGTGCTAGGGCAGGAGGCTGAAGACATGGTAACAAATGGGAAGATAAACCATCCCGGGTCTGATAGTGTCTTACAGGCCAATCTCTAGAGGCACAAGGGCAACACACCTTGTCGATCTCCTGAGGCAACCCCAACCAGATAACATCAGCAGCATATGCAACGCGAGCCATCATTAACGCTGCCTTAACAGACGTAAACAGGAGACACACTGTTTATCACATACATCATACCGGTTCTGGAATATGCGGCGCCAACGTGATCGAATCTCCTAAAACTCATAGCAAACCTCGAGGAGGTCCACAGGTATGCCGTCAGACTAGTCCCAGAGCTGAGAGGAATGAGTTGTGTGGTTTAGTCTTTCCTCGTCACTCGGAGAAAGAAGAAACAGGAACATGATAACGACGTATAAAATACTCAAGATCTGACAAGTACTAGAAACCTCTCGTGCACCGAGGCAGGAAACCCCACACCCACCCCCTCATGGGAGAGGCAGCTGCCAGGTCCACTAGCCGTTCCACTGACAGCGGAGTGAGGAACGGTCAATCAGGGAACGTTCGGGTTGTTTCTGAGGCTGAAATGAACCCTCGAAGGGAAATCGCCAAATTTTTAAATTCATTCCGAAATCGCAAAATTTTTTAATTCATTCCGAAATCGCAAAATTTTTTAATTCATTCCGAAATCGCAAATTTTTTTAATTCATTCCGAAATCGCAAAATTTTTAAATTCATTCCGAAATCGCAAATTTTTTTAATTCATTCCGAAATCGCAAATTTTTTTAATTCATTCCGAAATCGCAAAATTTTTAAATTCATTCCGAAATCGCAAAATTTTTAAATTCATTCCGAAATCGCAAAATTTTTAAATTCTTTCCGAAATCGCAAAATTTTTGAATTCATTCCGAAATCGCAAATTTTTTAAATTCATTCCGAAATCGCAAAATTTTTGAATTCATTCCAAAGTTATCTCACGGTTTCAAAGACACGTTTGTCTGGGAATTGACTGACAGGTAAATCAGATCTGTACGTCCGACGATCACTAATGGGACTCCTCCTGTACAGTCAACACACAAGTGCCAACACCAACGAAGTCAGACATTAAATCATCATTCAACCCGGTTCTCTGGTGACGTCCCTTCATCATGACCTCGAAATCATCATCTTGGTATCAGAGGCTACTGCTTGAAGCAGCCCTCAGACTACTGCTTGAAGCAGCCCTCAGACTATTGCTTGAAGCAGTCCTCAGACTACTGCTTGAAGCAGCCCTCAGACTACTGCTTGAAGCAGCCCTCAGACTACTGCTTGAAGCAGTCCTCAGACTACTGCTTGAAGTAGCCCTCAGACTACTGCTTGAAGCAGCCCTCAGACTACTGCTTGAAGCAGTCCTCAGACTACTGCTTGAAGCAGTCCTCAGACTACTGCTTGAAGCAGTCCTGCGACTACTGCTTGAAGCAGCCCTCAGACTACTGCTTGAAGCAGCCCTCAGACTACTGTTTGAAGCAGCCCTCAGACTACTGCTTGAAGCACTCCTCAGACTACTGCTTGAAACAGTCCTCAGACTACTGCTTGAAGCAGCCCTCAGACTACTGCTTGAAGCAGCCCTCAGACTACAGCTTGAAGCTCTCCACGGACACTGCTGTTGCTTCACTGTAGCCGACAGAAACTTCCCAGCGATGCATAATGACCGCAGTATCCATGATATGCTACTTTAGCAGTGAAAGCAACATCGTGGAGGCATGTGTATGCCTGTATGTAAAATATTCCCTCGACAAATCCCAACTTTCAGAATACGCAAGTGGACCACAAATCATTACTCGGTTATGTATGCGATGTGCGTATGTGAGGATTTCCCACTGGTTGTCAAGTTTGGGTGATGGATGCCGGTCCGCTAAACCCCCCACCGCCCACCCTATGTAGTGTGGCCCAGCCTGTGATGTGTGGCCCACCCTGTGTAGTGTGGCCCACCCTGTGATGTGTGGCCCACCCTGTGATGTGTGGCTCACCCTGTGATGTGTGGCCCACCCTGTGATGTGTGGCCCACCCTGTGATGTGTGGCCCACCCTGTGTAGTGTGGCCCACCCCATGCTTCCTCAGGTAGCACACTGTGAACACTTCACTGATACAAACGGCTGCTTGTTCTAGTGACGTCTGAATGACCCAATTAGACGTGATAATGATCCAATTTGGTGAAGTTCTGACTGCGAAAGTCCACTTATACCGCACCATACATCATTACCGGTAATGATGAGGTGATTGAGTAGGCCCTCACCCAACTGCCCACTTCGGGGCATTCATTCCCATTGGTCATTTCCACCTTGGGAGTAGTTAAGATGTCTCTGAATGCCGGCGATCATACTGTTTACCACGACAAGTGATGGTAGAGATGATTGGCACTTGGGCATCTCCCTGAGTGCCAAGCCAGTTAGAGATTGTCCAGGCTTGTTGGGTTATTAACCACGCCCACGAAAGGGTTGTAATGGGCGTGCGGCGGTTGTAATGGGCGTGCGGCGGTTGTAATGGGCGTGCGGCGGTTGTAATGGGCGTGCGGCGGTTGTAATGGGCGTGCGGCGGTTGTAATGGGCGTGTGGCGGTTGTAATGGGCGTGCGGCGGTTGTAATGGGCGTGTGGCGGTTGTAATGGGCGTGTGGCGGTTGTAATGGGCGTGCGGCGGTTGTAATGGGCGTGCGGCGGTTGTAATGGGCGTGTGGCGGTTGTAATGGGCGTGCGGCGGTTGTAATGGGCGTGTGGCGGTTGTAATGGGCGTGTGGCGGTTGTAATGGGCGTGTGGCGGTTGTAATGGGCGTGTGGCGGTTGTAATGGGCGTGCGGCGGTTGTAATGGGCGTGCGGCGGTTGTAATGGGCGTGCGGCGGTTGTAATGGGCGTGTGGCGGTTGTAATGGGCGTGCGGCGGTTGTAATGGGCGTGTGGCGGTTGTAATGGGCGTGTGGCGGTTGTAATGGGCGTGTGACGGTTGTAATGGGCGTGCGGCGGTTGTAATGGGCGTGTGGCGGTTGTAATGGGCGTGTGGCGGTTGTAATGGGCGTGCGGCGGTTGTAATGGGCGTGCGGCGGTTGTAATGGGCGTGCGGCGGTTGTAATGGGCGTGCGGCGGTTGTAATGGGCGTGCGGCGGTTGTAATGGGCGTGCGGCGGTTGTAATGGGCGTGCGGCGGTTGTAATGGGCGTGTGGCGGTTGTAATGGGCGTGCGGCGGTTGTAATGGGCGTGCGGCGGTTGTAATGGGCGTGTGGCGGTTGTAATGGGCGTGCGGCGGTTGTAATGGGCGTGCGGCGGTTGTAATGGGCGTGTGGCGGTTGTAATGGGCGTGCGGCGGTTGTAATGGGCGTGCGGCGGTTGTAATGGGCGTGCGGCGGTTGTAATGGGCGTGTGGCGGTTGTAATGGGCGTGCGGCGGTTGTAATGGGCGTGTGGCGGTTGTAATGGGCGTGCGGCGGTTGTAATGGGCGTGTGGCGGTTGTAATGGGCGTGCGGCGGTTGTAATGGGCGTGTGGCGGTTGTAATGGGCGTGCGGCGGTTGTAATGGGCGTGCGGCGGTTGTAATGGGCGTTGCGGCGGTGCGTGCAATATGTGCGCGCCCATATTGACGAAACTTAAGACAACAGGATATCGTGCGTATCAGGCTCGCTATCCTTTCTCCTAGGAAGTAATTGTTTCATTGTTGCTTTCTCCTCGAGTGAAATAATAAATTTTATCGCGGACCTGGCTTGCCTCCTGCTCACATTTTATGCCTTTATATTTCTTTTTATTCGCATTAAACATTTAAATTTCTTACATTTTTTAGTATTTAACTAAAATTTCAATAATGCTATCTATTACTTAGGTTTCTGAATTATATCTACTCGGCTCCAATGACCTCGGTACGATGGAAAATAAATTATTTATTTTTCAATTAACTTAATGATGAAGTAATATTAACAGAATATTCAGTAGATTGTTATTTTAAATAATGGGATATGTAAATTTATATATATAATTTATATAAGATGTGTCGATGAAGTAAAATATAGGATGAGTCAAAAATTATTTTGCGAGCACTTAATCAGGATTATGGTTCAATATTGGCGTGCGTTGAACTGCACGCTAATATTGCACGCAATGCAAATATTCCTTAATGCACGCTGCCTGAGGAATATGGCGTGCGTTGGATTGTTCTGGCGTGCGTTGAACTGTTATATGGCGTGCGTTGAACTGTTATATGACGTGCGTTGAACGTTTATATGACGAGCGTTGAACTGTTATATGACGTGCGTTGAACTTATATGACGTGCGTTGAACGTTTATATGACGAGCGTTGAACTGTTATATGACGTGCGTTGAACTGTTATATGACGTGCGTTGAACTGTTATATGACGTGCGTTGAACTGTTATATGACGTGCGTTGAACTGTTATATGACGTGCGTTGAATTTTGACGTTAAATTTGATGAAGTGAATTAAAATATGATGTGATTAAAATATGATTATATTAATTTTGTGTTTTACGACAGAATGTGAGAGTGAGATAGTGGGAGAGAGAGAACCTGCCATCTCTCTCTCTCTCTCTCTCTCTCTCTCTCTCTCTCTCTCTCTCTCTCTCTCTCTCTCTCTCTCTCTCTCTCTCTCTCTCTCTCTCTCTCTCTCCATTTTCTATCTCTTCACTCTCTTTATCTCCTCCCTCTCTACAACTTCCTTCCCTCGCTCTCCCTCACTCTCCCTCACTCTCCCTCACTCTCCCAGCGGCCATGTGTCACTGTCAAGCAGTAATGGTTTACACACGGGGCAATGAGCGCAGGTTGGCGTGAACACCGTTTAAAACTTAACATATAATTACACAGCTTGCTGCCAAGTGTCTCTGGTGGTGCCCCCTATGTCTGTGGTGGGGGGGGGGCTTCTACCCCCCCTCTGTGGGGGCACTGAGGGGGGGGGCTTCAACCCCTCTGTAGGGGGGCACTGAGAGGGGGCTTCTACCCCCCCTCTGTGGGGACACTGAGGGGGGGGGCTTCAACCCCTCTGTAGGGGGGCAATGAGAGGGGGCTTCTACCCCTCTGTGGGAACGCCGAGAGGGCTCAGATCACATGTAGAGATGTGTGATTCGAAAACGTGTATCGTCATGAGTTATGAGTCGTGTATAGAACGTGTTTCAGTACTGAACAGGGTGGGTTTAGCGGTTGGATTAATGAGCATTTGGCCATGGTGATGAGGACGGGTTGACAGGGTGTGGGTTAGACGGGGTTGTTTGCCACACAGGGTGGTTAACTTTTGGGTCACCCTTGTTAAGAGAAAAATATCTTTTTTACGTGTAAGTTTTTCTCCTCCCAAAAAAATACTCGTAAATACTGATTCGAACACGTTTTATAATATTCGTAAATGGCAGCGAGTGAGGTCTTGTCGTTCATATCGCTCATTGGTTTATTTGTTTGTTGTATTATGATTGCAAGCGTGTGTGTGTTGTGTTTGGAATATTTTATGGGTTTAATGTCCATGCATGAATGAACGGATGACGTCAGGTGGTGTGTGTGTGTGTGTGTGTGTGTGTGTGTGTGTGTGTGTGTGTGTGTGTGTGTGTGTGTGTGTGTATGTGTGTGTGTGTGTGTGTGTGTGTGTGTGTGTGTGTGTGTACTCACCTATTTGTGCTTGCGGGGGTTGAGCTTTGGCTCTTTGGTCCCGCCTATCAACTGTCAGAGGGTGCGTGTGTGTGTGTGTGTGTGTGTGTGTGTGTGTGTGTGTGTGTGTGTGTGTGTGTGTGTGTGTGTGTGTGTGTGTGTGTGCGTGCGTGTGCGTGTGTGTGTCTGTGTGTGGGTGTGTGTGCGTGTGTGTGCGTGTGTGTGCGTGTGTGTGTGTGTGTGTGTGCGTGCGTGCGTGCGTGCGTGGAACGTGTTAACACGCTCCTGTTTACATGTATAGCATGCTATGGTCGTTCGTAGTCAGCTTCCATACTACTGTGTGGTCGTTGGAGGTCTAAATACCATGCCGTGGTCGTTGATGGTTGTTAAACAGGATATCAGCACACCAGGTGACTGAGGCAGTGCTTCTGGTGAAATGCTTTTTTGAATAAGAGTTTAACTCGGGACTTTTCACAGACCTTTTCTTCTAGTTCACAGCAACTTTTACTCACACACTTGTGAGCATTATCTTGTGTCTCGGTTCTCCCTTCCCAGAGTGCTTGAGGTGATGGTTTTGCACGCGCGTGCAAATGTCCAGAAATGTAGGATGTAGAATAGTATTGTTTTTAGTGCGAAGAAAATAGGAATTCTTCAAAGACCAGGTCGTTTGGCAAGACGTTTCTGCCCGATTTCGTATACTGAAATGTATTTGCGCCGTTTGGTTGTGCCTGCTTTCATCCACATTGTTTTTTGTGCTTTCTTGCAATTCAATTGAAGGAAATGTTGCAGTAGAAGCAACACGTCCGTGTTATGTGGTGATAAAGCACTGCTCTGGAGAGCAAGCGCTGGAAGACAAGCCTGGTAACTGCTTCCCCGTCAATCGCTTTTAGCTACTGAATGTCCACATTACCATTTGATGACTGTACTTCGCAGTGTCTGTGGGCTCCAGCAGCAGCAGCAACTGTGTCTGCAGGAGCGTCTGCGATCAGATGGCTAGATGGAAAGTCTGCTTGGTCTGCCTTGATACCAGGCTGGAAAAGTTAGGGGTGCCTGGAACTGACGCAAACTTATCTTCTCATCAAACGAGATTTCGAGAGTTTTTTCCTAGTGTACGTCTTCGTGGACGTTCATGAGGATTAAAATAACATCGAACTCCAAATGGCGGCTGATGGCCCCGTCTGCACTTGGCTGTCGTGGTTCGACGGCTGTCGCTGGAGTGGGAAGACAGCCTTTTGGAGGCAACCTCAGGCTCACAGAAGGCTACACAGGTGCCAGCTTTTGTTGGCTTTTCTGCCTCTGTGGTGCTAACTATCCGTCGCACACACTGCCTCTGGAACTTCGCCATTGATCAACACAGAACATTTAACATGGGCAACTTTAGTTTGGGCGACAAAAGGCCTTAGAATGCCGTTTGCTGGCGAGGAACAGTTGAACACCGGAATCTGGTGAGGCTAAACGAGTTCCACCTCCATCATAACCGTTGCCTGCACCTCTATCCTCGCCTTGAGACACGCCAGCACGCGCCAAGATTGACATAGACACAGCAACTGCGAGAAGAAGCGAGAGAAGCGCTCCTCTTAAGTGACCAACATACAGAGTTAGCGCTCTATTTTCTCCCCTCTCCTAATACTCTTCCTCCCTTTCCTGCTCTCCCCCCCTTATCCTCTTCTCCCCCCCCCCCCACCCTACTACATTTCCCATTGTACCCCTCTCCTAACCTTTCATCTCACCCCCCCTACCCCCATCTCTCTCCACCTGTCCTCCCTCCCTCTCCTCTCCCTTTCTCTCCCTTCCCTTCCTCTCCCTTTCCTTCCTGGCCTCTCCATCTTTACCTCATCTGGAGGCGTGGGACGCGTGACCGCTAGCAAATGTTGACATAAGTGGACGAATTGTTCATTAATCTGTTGTGGGTGGCGGCCGCTGCGCCCCTCAGCTGACGTATTCTGTTTACATTCTCCGGGTGACATTTTCCTGACGTTACGTGACTGACAGGCTGACACATTTCTGATATACGCCATACGATACTGTCCTGACATTATATGATTGACACATCCTGACAGTACCCAGATGACTGGCACTCCCTGACTAGTACGTTCCTGACCATCTCGGCTGACACATCCCTGATCATCCCGGCTGACACATCCCTGATCATCTCGGCTGACACATCCCTGATCATCCCGGCTGACACATCTCTGACACACGATACACTTGTGTTGAATCAAAAGGTGATACAATTTTTACTTCTACGTTTATCCTTTATCAACTCTCTCTCTCTCTCTCTGTCTCTCTCTCTCTCTCTCTCTCTCTCTCTCTCTCTCTCTCTCTCTCTCTCTCTCTCTCTCTCTCTCTCTCTAATCGCCCTCATAAATTAAAATATATATTTTTCTTTCCAGGTAAAACAACAGTGAATGTGGAACAAGAATGATGGAACCAATAGCTCCGCTGTAACATAACCATGAAACCATCATTGGCACCTGGTGTCTGCCTGTCCCACCCAGACCAGGTCTCTATACCGCTGATACAGCTGCTGTAATCAGATATTTAACTGGTAAGTAGGTGCTCAACAGTCTTGACTGTCGTATAGGCTGCTGGGGGGGCAGGTACTCCAGGATACAGTCAGCCAGTTAAGAGTGGTTGTGTGGAGGCAAGGATGGTAATGGAAGTTGTCCGCCTCAGGGCCTTCGGGAACTCCATTACCTAAGGATTTCGTGAACGAGTTCGGGGGAATGAACGGGTGGGGAGATTTGCTCGGGTTGGCGCGAATTCCATTTTCCGTCAAGGAGTCGTGTGAGTTATGCTGCCTTTGGATTGTTCTCTGAGGTGTTTTCCTCCCCGTCACTCACGCTAGTGGAAGAGCAAGATGGTTCTCTCCGGCAGATGTTAGTAGATGACGGCGAGCATTACACGTGTTGCAACGTGTCTAGGGCTTCTGAGAGCGGCCACCTGCCTAGGGCTTCTGAGAGCGGCCACCTGCCTAGGGCTTCTGAGAGTGGCGACCTGCCTAAGGCTTCTGAGAGTGGCCACCTGCATAGGGCTTCTGAGAGTGGCTACCTGCCTAGGGCTTCTGAGAGCGGCCACCTGCCTAGGGCTTCTGAGAGCGGCCACCAGCCTAGGGCTTCTGAGAGCGGCCACCAGCCTAGGGCTTCTGAGAGCGGCCACCTGTCTAGGGCTTCTGAGAGTGGCTACCTGCCTAGGGCTTCTGAGAGTGGCCACCAGCCTAGGGCTTCTGAGAGCGGCCACCTGCCTAGGGCTTCTGAGAGTGGCCACCTGCCTAGGGCTTCTGAGAGCGGCCACCAGCCTAGGGCTTCTGAGAGCGGCCACCAGCCTAGGGCTTCTGAGAGTGGCCACCTGCCTAGGGCTTCTGAGAGTGGTCACCTGCCTAGGGCTTCTGAGAGCGGCCACCTGCCTAGGGCTTCTGAGAGCGGCCACCAGCCTAGGGCTTCTGAGAGCGGCCACCAGCCTAGGGCTTCTGAGAGTGGCCACCTGCCTAGGGCTTCTGAGAGTGGCCACCTGCCTAGGGCTTCTGAGAGTGGCCACCTGCCTAGGGCTTTTGAGAGTGGCCACCTGCCTAGGGCTTCTGAGAGCGGCCACCTGCCTAGGGCTTCTGAGAGCGGCCACCTGCCTAGGGCTTCTGAGAGTGGCGACGTGCCTAAGGCTTCTGAGAGCGGCCACCTGCCTAGGGCTTCTGAGAGCGGCCACGTGCCTAGGGCTTCTGAGAGTGGCCACCTGCCTAGGGCTTCTGAGAGCGGCCACCTGCCTAGGGCTTCTGAGAGCGGCCATCTGCCTAGGGCTTCTGAGAGCGGCCACCTGCCTAGGGCTTCTGAGAGCGGCCACCTGCCTAGGGCTTCTGAGAGCGGCCACCTGCCTAGGGCTTCTGAGAGCCGCCACCTGCCTAGGGCTTCTGAGAGCGGCGACGTGCCTAAGGCTTCTGAGAGCGGCGACGTGCCTAAGGCTTCCGAGAGCGGCCACTTGCCTAAGGCTTCTGAGAGCGGCCACCTGCCTAGGGTTTCTGAGAGCGGCCACCTGCCTAGGGCTTCTGAGAGCGGCCACCTGCCTAGGGCTTCTGAGAGCGGCCACCTGCCTAGGGCTTCTGAGAGTGGCCACCTGCCTAGGGCTTCTGAGAGCGGCCACCTGCCTAGGGCTTCTGAGAGCGGCCACCTGCCTAGGGCTTCTGAGAGCGGCCACCTGCCTAAGGCTTCTGAGAGCGGCCACCTGCCTAGGGCTTCTGAGAGCGGCCACCTGCCTAAGGCTTCTGAGAGCTGGATTCGACTCCTAGTTCCTTGTCAAGAAGTGTTGCCTGTTGACGGAACGACCAGTTACAACATGATACCTTAACTATCCTGGCGCAAGTCTTGGTCAGACGACCCTGCTGGGACATTGCTTTATGATGCACGCATAGAAAACGGAGGTGTATAAATCTACACAGGTGTAAAACGTGTGTTAGTATTAAGCCTCTTGACTCTCAAGAGCACATTAAGAAGAGAGTAAGAGTTGGCGGATATTCTTGTTGTCTGTATCTTGTATGATCTTAAGGTAGTTCATGCTCACGCTCATGCTAAGATGTATTTTAATATGTATATGGGAAGTGTGTGTGTGTGTGTGTGTGTGTGTGTGTGTGTGTGTGTGTGTGTGTGTGTGTGTGTGTGTGTGTGTGCGTGCGCGTGTGTGTGTGTGTGTGTGTGTGTGTGTGTGTGTGTGTGTGTGTGTGTGTGTGTGTGTGTGTGTGTCAGGTACAGAAAGCTCTAGTACCGCCCACGCTGCTATTGATCTCTCACCCACGCCCTCTCCTCCACCCCTCTCTCTCCCACGCCCTCTCCTCCTCCCCTCTCTCTCCCACGCTCTCTCCTCCCCCTCTCCCACGCCCTCTCTCCACCCCTCTCCCACGCCCTCTCCTCCTCTCTCTTCCACGCCCTCTCCTCCCCCTCTCCCCCCCTCTCCCACGCCCTCTCCTCCCCCTCTCCCCCCCTCTCCCACGCCCTCTCCTCCACCCCTCTCGCTCCCACGCTCTCCCCTCAACACCCCCATCCCTCTCACCTCTCCCGGAAGCCCACACCCATCACTGCCCCCTCCCCTTCCCCCCCCCCCCGGCACCCCCCCCCCCAGGTAGCATTCCTTGCAAACCCTCCCAACGAGCAGGCCTGCTCGTGGACCGGGCCGCGGGGAGGCTAAGCCCCGAAATCACCTCAACGAGGAGAAAACCTTTTTCAGAGGCATGGAGTCAGTAAGGCAGTGTGGAAGGGGGGGGGTATGGGGACTAGCATTTGGGATAGGACGGAGGGAAGGAATGGTGCCCATCAACTTCGGTCATTCGGGGATCGAGCTCAGACCTGCAAGCAGCGATGGGAGTGGTTGAAAGAGTAGTCCAACTGGTTGAGCTCGCGACCTTATTAGCCATCCAAGACACACTTCACTTAATACACTTTCTTGTTTTTTTCCTGACTATTAAATGTTTTAAAATTGGGAAGCACAGAAGACCAGGAAGCTGGTAGACCCTATGAACTCGGCATAGGTACAGAGGTTAAGGTGGCTGCACTCAGCATAGGTACAGAGGTTAAGGTGGCTGCACTCAGCATATGTACAGAGGTTAAGGTGGCTGCACTCAGCATATGTACAGAGGTTAAGGTGGCTGCACTCAGCATAGGTACAGAGGTTAAGGTGGCTGCACTCAGCATAGGTACAGAGGTTAAGGTGGCTGCACTCAGCATATGTACAGAGGTTAAGGTGGCTGCACTCAGCATATGTACAGAGGTTAAGGTGGCTGCAGTCAGCATATGTACAGAGGTTAAGGTGGCTGCACTCAGCATATGTACAGAGGTTAAGGTGGCTGCACTCAGCATATGTACAGAGGTTAAGGTGGCTGCATTCAGCATATGTACAGAGGTTAAGGTGGCTGCACTCAGCATATGTACAGAGGTTAAGGTGGCTGCAGTCAGCATATGTACAGAGGTTAAGGTGTCCGCACTCAGCAGAGGTCAAAATACCAGAGATAAGTATAGAAGTCAACGCCTCTATAGAACATAGGATGTGAGACAGAGTGTGGACAGCGCTTCGGAGTCGTTGTCCTGAGGTTCCGGGTTCAATCCCCGGTGGAGGCGAAGACAAATGGGCAAAATGTTTCTTTCACCCTAATGCCCCTGTTACCAAGCAGTAAATAGGGCTACGGGCTGCTTCCTGGGGGTGGAGGCCTGGTCGAGGACCGGGCCGCGGGGACACTAAGCCCCGAAATGATCTCAAAGTAAGGTGAGCGATGGGCGAGTAGGCTGTTGTGGGTCCCCTCACGCATCTGAACACTACCAGTTAGAAAGGGGAATTAACATGTGAACTCAGCTTTCCTTAACAACTGAACATTTTGTTACAAGAAGCTCTCTAATTAACACCTTAAACTTAACCTTAACCTTAAACCTTAAACTTTAACCTTAACCTTAAACCTTAAACTTTAAACTTAAACCTTAAACTTTAACCTTAAACTTTAACCTTAACCTTAAACCTTAAACTTTAACTGAAGAAGAATTTCTGCCAGAAGGAAATTCTCCCAAATTATTTTCCTGTAATTGGGCTTTTTCCTTCAATTTATATAATTAAGTAAATCAATCTATTGAAATTAAATTGTTTTCTTTGATGATTAAGCCAATTTTCCTTTTCTCTGTTATGGCCTAACAAACTGGGGCCAGTTCAACAGTTATTTTATTCTCTCTGTTATTAACCGTCTTCATTTTAGGTCGCATTCCCATTCCCGGTAATTCCCATTCCCGGTAATTCCCATTCCCGGTAATTCCCATTCCTGGTAATTCCCATTCCCGGTAATTCCCATTCCCGGTAATTCCCATTCTCAGAAAATTCCCAGTGTTGGAATGTGTGGGGCAGTGGCTTGGGAGGATTGTGTATGGTGGGTGTGCTACAGTGGAGGATTGTGTATGGTGGGGGTGCTACAGTGAAGGATTGTGTATGGTGGGGTGCTACAGTGAAGGATTGTGTATGGTGGGGTGCTACAGTGGAGGATTGTGTATGGTGGGGTGCTACAGTGGAGGATTGTGTATGGTGGGGTGCTACAGTGGAGGATTGTGTATGGTATGGTGCTACAGTGAAGGATTGTGTATGGTGGGGTGCTACAGTGAATGATTGTGTATGGTGGGGTGCTACAGTGAATGATTGTGTATGGTGGGGGTGCTACAGTGGAGGATTGTGTATGGTGGGGGTGCTACAGTGAAGGATTGTGTATGGTGGGGTGCTACAGTGGAGGATTGTGTATGGTGGGGGTGCTACAGTGAAGGATTGTGTATGGTGGGGGTGCTACAATGAAGGATTGTGTATGGTGGGGTGCTACAGTGGAGGATTGTGTATGGTGGGGTGCTACAGTGGAGGATTGTGTATGGTGGGGTGCTACAGTGGAGGATTGTGTATGGTGGGGTGCTACAGTGGAGGATTGTGTATGGTGGGGTGCTACAATGAAGGATTGTGTATGGTGGGGTGCTACAGTGGAGGATTGTGTATGGTGGGGGTGCTACAGTGAAGGATTGTGTATAGTGGGGTGCTACAGTGGAGGATTGTGTATGGTGGAGGTGCTACAGTGAATGATTGTGTATGGTGGGGTGCTACAGTGGAGGATTGTGTATGGTGGGGTGCTACAATGAAGGATTGTGTATGGTGGGGTGCTACAGTGGAGGATTGTGTATGGTGGGTGTGCTACAGTGAAGGATTGTGTATGGTGGGGTGCTACAGTGGAGGATTGTGTATGGTGGGGTGCTACAGTGGAGGATTGTGTATGGTGGGTGTGCTACAGTGGAGGATTGTGTATGGTGGGGTGCTACAATGAAGGATTGTGTATGGTGGGGTGCTACAGTGGAGGATTGTGTATGGTGGGTGTGCTACAGTGGAGGATTGTGTATGGTGGGGTGCTACAATGAAGGATTGTGTATGGTGGGTGTGCTACAGTGAAGGATTGTGTATGGTGGGGTGCTAGAGTGAAGGATTGTGTATGGTGGGGGTGCTACAGTGAAGGATTGTGTATGGTGGGGGTGCTACAATGAAGGATTGTGTATTGTGGGGTGCTACAGTGGAGGATTGTGTATGGTGGGGTGCTACAGTGGAGGATTGTGTATGGTGGGGTGCTAGAGTGGAGGATTGTGTATGGTGGGGTGCTACAGTGGAGGATTGTGTATGGTGGGGTGCTACAATGAAGGATTGTGTATGGTGGGTGTGCTACAGTGGAGGATTGTGTATGGTGGGTGTGCTACAGTGAAGGATTGTGTATGGTGGGGTGCTACAGTGGAGGATTGTGTATGGTGGGGTGCTACAGTGGAGGATTGTGTATGGTGGGGTGCTACAATGAAGGATTGTGTATTGTGGGGTGCTACAGTGGAGGATTGTGTATGGTGGGGTGCTACAGTGGAGGATTGTGTATGGTGGGGTGCTACAGTGGAGGATTGTGTATGGTGGGGGTGCTACAGTGGAGGATTGTGTATGGTGGGGTGCTACAGTGGAGGATTGTGTATGGTGGGTGTGCTACAGTGAAGGATTGTGTATGGTGGGGTGCTACAGTGGAGGATTGTGTATGGTGGGGTGCTACAGTGGAGGATTGTGTATGGTGGGTGTGCTACAGTGAAGGATTGTGTATGTTGGGGTGCTACAGTGAAGGATTGTGTATGGTGGGGGTGCTACAGTGGAGGATTGTGTATGGTGGGGTGCTACAGTGAAGAATTGTGTATGGTGGGGGTGCTACAGTGAAGGATTGTGTATGGAGGGTGTGCTACAGTGAATGATTGTGTATGGTGGAGGTGCTACAGTGAATGATTGTGTATGGTGGGTGTGCTACAGTGGAGGATTGTGTATGGTGGGGTGCTACAGTGGAGGATTGTGTATGGTGGGGTGCTACAGTGGAGGATTGTGTATGCTGGAGGTGCTACAGTGGAGGATTGTGTATGGTGGGGTGCTACAGTGAAGGATTGTGTATGGTGGGGGTGCTACAGTGAAGGATTGTGTATGGTGGGGTGCTACAGTGAAGGATTGTGTATGGTGGGGTGCTACAGTGAAGGATTGTGTATGGTGGGGTGCTACAGTGAAGGATTGTGTATGGTGGGTGTGCTACAGTGAAGGATTGTGTATGGTGGGGGTGCTACAGTGGAGGATTGTGTATGGTGGGGTGCTACAGTGGAGGATTGTGTATGGTGGGGTGCTACAGTGAAGGATTGTGTATGGTGGGGGTGCTACAGTGAAGGATTGTGTATGGTGGGGTGCTACAGTGAAGGATTGTGTATGGTGGGGTGCTACAGTGAAGGATTGTGTATGGTGGGTGTGCTACAGTGAAGGATTGTGTATGGTGGGTGTGCTACAGTGGAGGATTGTGTATGGTGGGGTGCTACAGTGAAGGATTGTGTATGGTGGGTGTGCTACAGTGAAGGATTGTGTATGGTGGGTGTGCTACAGTGGAGGATTGTGTATGGTGGGGTGCTACAGTGAAGGATTGTGTATGGTGGGTGTGCTACAGTGAAGGATTGTGTATGGTGGGGTGCTACAGTGGAGGATTGTGTATAGTGGGGTGCTACAATGGAGGATTGTGTATGGTGGGGTGCTACAGTGGAGGATTGTGTATAGTGGGGTGCTACAGTGGAGGATTGTGTATAGTGGGGTGCTACAGTGAAGGATTGTGTATGGTGGGGGTGCTACAGTGAAGGATTGTGTATAGTGGGGTGCTACAGTGAATGATTGTGTATGGTGGGGTGCTACAGTGGAGGATTGTGTATAGTGGGGTGCTACAGTGGAGGATTGTGTATAGTGGGGTGCTACAATGGAGGATTGTGTATGGTGGGGTGCTACAGTGGAGGATTGTGTATAGTGGGGTGCTACAGTGGAGGATTGTGTATAGTGGGGTGCTACAGTGAAGGATTGTGTATGGTGGGGGTGCTACAGTGAAGGATTGTGTATAGTGGGGTGCTACAGTGAATGATTGTGTATGGTGGAGGTGCTACAGTGAATGATTGTGTATGGTGGGTGTGCTACAGTGAAGGATTGTGTATGGTGGGTGTGCTACAGTGAAGGATTGTGTATGGTGGGTGTGCTACAGTGGAGGATTGTGTATGGTGGGGGTGCTACAGTGGAGGATTGTGTATGGTGGGGTGCTACAGTGAAGGATTGTGTATGGTGGGTGTGCTACAGTGGAGGATTGTGTATGGTGGGTGTGCTACAGTGAAGGATTGTGTATGGTGGGTGTGCTACAGTGAAGGATTGTGTATGGTGGGTGTGCTACAGTGGAGGATTGTGTATGGTGGGGGTGCTACAGTGGAGGATTGTGTATGGTGGGTGTGCTACAGTGGAGGATTGTGTATGGTGGGGGTGCTACAGTGAAGGATTGTGTATGGTGGGTGTGCTACAGTGGAGGATTGTGTATGGTGGGGTGCTACAGTGGAGGATTGTGTATGGTGGGGTGCTACAGTGGAGGATTGTGTATAGTGGGGTGCTACAGTGGAGGATTGTGTATAGTGGGGTGCTACAGTGGAGGATTGTGTATAGTGGGGTGCTACAGTGAAGGATTGTGTATAGTGGGGTGCTACAGTGGAGGATTGTGTATAGTGGGGTGCTACAGTGAAGGATTGTGTATAGTGGGGGTGCTACAGTGAAGGATTGTGTATAGTGGGGGTGCTACAGTGAAGGATTGTGTATAGTGGGGGTGCTACAGTGAAGGATTGTGTATAGTGGGGGTGCTACAGTGAAGGATTGTGTATAGTGGGGGTGCTACAGTGAATGATTGTGAATTACAGAATACCATTGTAGAGTTCAGTATAGGAATAAAATACCAAGAGTGAGTGAGTTAGAATACCACTACCATCACTCCTCATCCCATTTCTGTACCTCACTCATCACCCATTCCCAGCACCCCCCTCCCCACATTCCCAGCACCCCCCTCCCTCCCCCCCACAAACAAACCACTCAGCCCTCGCCCCCCCTTCATTTGCATACCTCCAGGGAACATTGCAGACGACTCAGTCAATTAATGAAGACAAGGATACACCACTCACGAATTTAAGGGGCCTGGAATATTGAGCTCCAGCGTCGTGTTGAGCCCCCGGGACACGAAACCCTTTTATCAAATCATTGTTACGGAAGGTTGTTAGGTAATGCATGGATAGTGTGGATAGTGTGGATTGGACTTTATATGACTTGCATGAAGGGTGGATTGCCACTTGTGGATGTTTTGATGTTATAGAGAAGACCTATACGGTGAGGGGACATCCTGGCTTGGTTGATAGGTTATCTTATTAGATAACCTCAAGATAACGAGAGCTCAATATTCCAGGCCCGTTAAATTCGTGAGTGGTGTATAACCCTATACCTATAACCCTATAATCTCGATAGGTTATCGAGATGATTTCGGGGCTTTAGTGTCCCCGCGGCCCGGTCCTCGACCAGGCCTCCACCCCCCAGGAAGCAGCCCGTGACAGCTGACTAACACCCAGGTACCTATTTACTGCTAGGTAACAGGGGCATAGGGTGAAAGAAACTCTGCCCATTGTTTCTCGCCGTCGCCCGGGATGTTAGTCAGCTGTCACGGGCTGCTTCCTGGGGGTGGAGGCCTGGTCGAGGACCGGGCCGCGGGGACACTGAAGCCCCGAAATCATCTCAAGATAACCTCAAGATAGGTACATACATTACCTGAAGCCACTAATACGCACAGCGTTTTGGGCAAGATGTCTTGTCCTCGACGATAACAAAACATTACAAATAAACTATAACAAATGTAATACTACGTTCTTAAATACCCTAAAACCCGAGACCAGAAATAAGAGTTGAGTCTTTACACATTAAAATGTGTCGTGTGAGGCTGGACGCCGCTGGACTGGTTACCTTGAGGCTACCTTGAGGTGCTTCCGGGGCTTAGTGTCCCCGCGGCCCGGTCGTCGACCAGGCCTCCTGGTTGCTGGACTGATCAACCAGGCTGTTCCTTCAATCCTTCACTGTATAAATAAAGGCTCCCTGCGTTTAGTTTCACGTGATTTTATAAACTTTTCTCTCGCTCAAGGCTCGTTGCTTTCGGCGTCTCCATTACGGAACGGAATGAATGGTAGTTGATACCTGGTTGATACCTGGTTGATGGGGTTCTGGGAGTTCTTCTACTCCCCAAGCCCGGCCCGAGGCCAGGCTTGACTTGTGAGAGTTTGGTCCACCAGGCTGTTGCTTGGAGCGGCCCCTAGGCCCACATACCCACCACAGCCCGGTTGGTCCGGCACTCCTTGGAAAATGTAGTGTTGTAAGGGCTTCATTGCCACATTCTCCTGCACTTGCTCGCTGCACGAGTGTGTAAGAACGAAGATGTTGAAACTGAACCACAAACAGT
Source organism: Procambarus clarkii (assembly GCF_040958095.1). Lineage (NCBI taxonomy): Eukaryota > Metazoa > Arthropoda > Malacostraca > Decapoda > Cambaridae > Procambarus > Procambarus clarkii. The sequence continues at coordinate 13,379,241 of NC_091227.1, read as the reverse complement.
CCTTAGCACATAGAAATCACAATTGCGTGATGCATCAAATGAACAATACCATTAAGGCAGCGTCTGGGATGCTTTCGGACGCAGGTTCGAATCCTCGTCACGGCCCTTGTGGATTTGTTCATTAATCCTTAGCAGAGTGTAAGGAAACAAAATTTCTTCTCAGGATTAGGCGAATGTTGCAGTTATCAAATGATGTTCCTTGTATATGAGGTCAGATGTGAGACATAATTATTATTATTTATTATTATTAATAAAATATTATTATTAATAAAATATTATTATTAATAAAATATTATTATTAATAAAATATTATTATTAATAAAACCTTATCCAACGGCTTCACGCTCAACACGCCACAGTGTAGGACAGAAAACAGGTGCTTTTTTACCCATAGGGTTATAAACCCACGGAACCGCCTACCCGCCGGAGCCGTGTATGTCAAGACATTACTTCAGTTTAAAATCCAGATAGAAACAAAATCATTTTGGAACAATGGGACGGGGGGGGACCTTCGGCCAGCCACCGGCTTCCTGTCCCCATGGGAGCCTCTAGGGCGATAGTGCCCCCCCCCTCAGGTAAATTGAGGCATATATATTCAATCGACAATCGACTTGAGAATGGTCCAGGACGGACCGAAACGTCGTCGTCCCTTCACTCTCTAGTGTGTGGTCTGGTCAATATATTCGACCATTATTATATATATAATATTATATTATATTATATATACATATATATATATATATATATATATATATATATATATATATATATTATATTATATATAATATTATTATACATTATTATACCCGGTCCAGGCTTGGACCGGGTATAATATTATTATACCCGGTCCACTATACATTATTATACCCGAACGAGTCCCAGGTTCGATCCCCCAGGAGGGACAGAAATGGGCAACATTCCTTTCACCTGATGCATCTGTTCACCTAGCAATATATTGGTGGCCGGGAGCTAGGCAACTGTTGTGTGGGGTGAATTGTCTCCTGGGAGGGTGAGGTGGTTCCACTTAAGGGAGCCTTAATACAAGCTTGTGCTTACCTAGTAGTGGCTACGAGGAAGTTGGGTCTAGCTCTGTGTCCCCGCCTCCTAGGCTCGGACCTGTTGCCTTATCGCTTACCTAATCTGACGTTGGAAATCTTTCTCGGACGTGTCTTTAAGGTTATCTTGAGATGATTTCGGGGCTTTTTAGTGTCCTCGCGGCCTGGTCCTCGACCAGGCCTCCGTGGATGGAGGTGGCTTCTACAGCGTCGTCTTCTAAGAAGCGTTCCGCTTGGTGACCTTTTAATACAGGGTTACCTTGCGGTGGTTCCGGGGTTCATGGTCCCCCGCGGCCCGGTCTCTTGACAGGCCACGAATATTTCCTTTCATTTATTTGACTCATTTGTGTTTCCAGCTTCCACCTGTATCCTCTTATCCTACTTTCAATGGAAAGAGGCTGTCCTTATCCACCTTGTCTACTTCCCTCAGTATCTTGTATATCGTGATCATATCTCTGGTGTCCGCCATTTCCTTCAACCTATCCTCATAGCTTAACCTTTTAACCTCCTTGAGGTGCTTCCGGGGCTTAGCGTCCCCGCGGCCCGGTCGTCGACCAGGCCTCCTGGTTGCCGGACTGATCAACCAGGCTGTTGGACGCGGCTGCTCGCAGCCTGACGTATGCCGTATGCGCTAATGTTGTAAAACTCGTCACTTTCTCAATTTTAGTTTTATGCTGCACAAGGAGCGGATTCCAGACCGGTGCTGCATACTCCAGGATTCCTCTAACAAAAGCTGTGTTGATTGCTGTGAAAACGGATGTTATTTAGAGAAATAATCAATGTGTTTGAATTTCGTTCAGTGGTGTCTCAATGCTTATTAACTACGTACATAGGTGATATACTAAACATAATAGATACCCTTAAAAAGATTCATAGAAAACACCGACCTTACCTAACCTTGTTAGTATGTTAAGATAAGCATCTTATTGCTTCGTAATTACAATTATTACTTAACCTATACCTATTATAGGTTAGGTAATAATTGTAATTACGAAGCAATAAGATGCTTATCTTAAGATACTAACAAGGTTAGGTAAGGTCGGTGTTTTCTATGAATCTTTTTAAGGGTATCTATTATGTTAAGTATATCACCTATGCACATATTTAATAAGTCAATATTGACTTATTAAATTTGCGAGAACGGGTTGCTCAATGCATGAAATGTTGACAGAATTTTTTTTTTTTTTTTTTTTTTTTATAACCTTTTTTTCTAATTTTTATTTTCTTTTGTATGTAGAGGTCTATAAAGACACGGTTAAATATGATGAATAAATGAATATGAATTATTGAATTAATAAATGAATGATGAATACTTATAGAATAAATAAATGAATAGATTATTCTGTTTACCTTTGTAATTGTTGTATTTGTATTTGTTGATTAGTCTCCCTCCAACTGTAAGCTAATGTGAGAATTCAGCAACTAGTAGAGTACCCCCCTTCGTTGCCAGGGAGCCAGTGCTGCCGTTTTCTGTAGCTGCTTACAGCTTCCGTTTTCTGTTAAGAGGTTCAGGCGTTCCAGAGGAGTCTTATTCACTACCTTAAGTCTTTCCTCTCATCTAGATTAACTATTTGTCCTCTTATCACCTTCCTAGTCCGTCTCTTATCACCATTCGTCAACTCCCACTACTGTTTATCCATTGCAAATCAACTACAAGGTCTGCCGTTTAGAACAATGTTTGGCAGACTGCCAAGTCTGCCAATAGTCTGTTGTGTTTGCTCCAAGGAAGCAAAGCACAACAGTCTATTAGCTCCAGGGTACCTATTTGCTTCTAGGTTAGAGGCATCGGGTGTAACGCGCCCACACGGCTTGCCCTGCCCAGGACTCGAACCTGGAACCAAGCGGTTGTGAGACGACGCGTTAAGCACTGGGGACAAACGTGGGTAGTTCTAGAGTATGTTAGAACTAGAGGGGTGTTCTCTCCCTTGTCCCCACTCTCCCCCCACTCTCCCCCCACTCTCCCCCACTCTGAGAGTGCCCCCTGCCCTGTGGCACTGTGAGTGTGCCCCCTGCCCTGTGGCACTGTGTGAGTGTGTCCCCTGCCCTGTGGCACTGTGAGAGTGCCCCCTGCCCTGTGGCACTGTGAGTGTGCCCCCTGTCCTGGTGCACTGTGAGGGTGTCCCCTGCCCTGTGGCACTGTGAGAGAGTGCAACTGTTCCAGGAACAGAGTTCGGTGTTCTTCCTAACATCTCCTCCTCTCTCCCATCTCCACCTCCCCCAATATCCACCTCTCTCCCCCTCCCCCTCTCCCTCTCCAGAGTAAACCTACAGTAAACTCTTCTCTCGGGGCGTAGCCCACTCCGCCTATAGCTTCCCACACTCAAGCATCTTGTTGTCCCACTCACACACCTCCTTATGTGAGGCCACGCTGCCATGTGGCACTACAAGGTTGCCACCATGGCACTACAAGGCTGCCACCATGGCACTACAAGACCGCCACCATGGCACTACAAGACAGCCACCATGGCACCACGAGGCTGCCATCATGGCACCACGAGGCTGCCACCATGGCACCACGAGGCTGCCATCATGGCACCACGAGGCTGCCATCATGGCACCACGAGGCTGCCATCATGGCACCACGAGGCTGCCATCATGGCACCACGAGGCTGCCATCATGGCACCACGAGGCTGCCATCATGGCACTGAATGGCACTCACGGCTGGCAGGGCCTCTCACTGATCCATTTGTTTTTTCCTCTGTGCTTCCCTCGTGGTCGTGTTTACTTCTGTTTTTATCATGCTGTTTGTCTTATAAACAATCTCCCGTTTTCTGTTCCTTACATTCGTACGTGTTCGTCTGTGGTCTCCTTCCAATACTTCCTCTTCCTTCTACTCCTATTACTCTTCCTTCTCCTCCTATTCCTCTTCCTTCTCCTCCTATTACTCTTCCTTCTCCTCCTATTACTCTTCCTTCTCCTATTACTCTTCCTTCTCCTCCTATTACTCTTCCTTCTCCTCCTATTACTCTTCCTTCTCCTCCTATTACTCTTCCTTCTCCTCCTATTACTCTTCCTTCTCTTTCTCTACTTCCTCCTCCTTTTTTCCGGGTTTTTGTGATCCCTAAACTGTAAATTGGATATTTTCAGGAGTCGACGGTAATGTTGCTTCCCGCCCTTTGACCTAGCTCCTAGCTTGTCCTGACCTGGCTCCTAGCTCCTAGCTTGTGCTGACCTGGGGTTAGATTCACGAAGAAGTTACGCAAACACTTACGAACATGTACATCTTTTCTCAATCTTTGGCTGCTCTGTTTACAAACAATTAATGAGCCCCGAAGCACCAGGAGGCTGTTTATAACAATAACAACAGTTGATTGGCAAGCTTTCATGCTTGTAAACTGTTTAATAAATGTAACCAAAGCGGTCAAAGTTTGAGGAAAGATGTACACGTTCGTAAGTGCTTGCGTAACTCCTTCGTGAATCTGGCCCCTGGCTCTTAGCTCCTAGCTTGTCCTGATCTGGTCCTACCTGTTCATTCCACCTGTCCACACTTGCTCTGAAGGTCCCAGTCAGACATTCCCGCGAAAAGAAACTTTCAACCAGGATAACGATTTAATATATAACACTTAACTCTAATATAAAACGCAGTGTTCACTTCACAGAAAACTCGCGTTTTTCCATCACCTTGCTTTACCTCCCTCCCTCCATCCTTCTACCTTCCATCCCTCCCTCTCTCCCTCTTCCTCAATTCTCTTCACCTCATCATCTCCATCCCACCCTGCTGCATTTTCTTTCCCATCTTGCCGTTTCTCTTCCTTCCTCCATTACTCTTTCCTGAATCGCACTCTCTCTCCTCTCCATTTCTCCAACCCCTTCCCGCCCCCCCCCCCGAAAACCCCCCTTTCCCACACCCCCCTCCCCCAGGACCTTGCAGTTGTTGCCTGGGGTTGATATAGGTTACTGGGATGCTGGGGGCACCCGTATCTACCCGCCCCCCCCCCCCCGGGGGGGGTCGTAGCACCCCATCAGGTAGTTGGGTTGTTTAAGAGGACGATCGTTGAGTTGTCGTCGCGTGTATTTCCGTCACAAATGTTCGTTGTAATGAGGTTGTGTTGAGTGGTATGTCGTGTAGGCTGGTCGTAATGTCGGGGATCGAACCCGGACCCCCTAGGATTACGAATCCCGAGCGCAGTCCATTCAGCCACCAACCTGGCTTCAGTCTGACATGACTGAAGCCTTGGAGAAGTATTATTACTTATTGCACTGTTTCTCATTTCACAGCCGCCCTGCACGACCCGGGGAATCAAAGTTTCAAAATTAATTTTGTTGTGTGACGTGGCTTGTCTTAGTACTGGCTGGTAACCCTGGCTTAGGGCTTGTGTTGGCAGCCCTGGGGCTGGGGCGGACCAGGGTGGTTGTAAACCCCGGCTTTCCCTGCGTACCAAGGTGTTGACAGTCTTAGCTCGCTTATCCGGCTTGGGCGGCTGAGACCTTGTTTTGGCGCCAAAATAGAATTGTTTTCTTCGGCGAGGGTCGGTTGTTGTCCGGCGTATTAGGTTGTCTTGCTTCTCTTGTTACAATTGGGCTTTTTTCCTGTCCAGCTTTTTCCCCTCTCCTCCTGTCCAGCTTCCCTCCCCTCTCCTCCTGTCCAGCTTTTCCCCCCTCCTCCTGTCCAGCTTTTCCCCCCTCCTCCTGTCCAGCTTCCCCCCCCTCCCCCTCCTCCTGTCCAGCTTCCCCCCCCCTCCCCCCTCCTCCTGTCCAGCTTCCCCCCCTGCCCCCTCCTCCTGTCCAGCTTCCCCCCCCCTGCCCCCTCCTCCTGTCCAGCTTCCCTCCCCTCTCCTCCTGTCCAGCTTTTCCCCTCTCCTCCTGTCCAGCTTCCCTCCCCTCTCCTCCTGACCAGCTTCCCCTCCCCTCTCCTCCTGTCCAGCTTTTCCCCTCTCCTCCTGTCCAGCTTCCCTCCCCTCTCCTCCTGTCCAGCTTCCCCTCCCCTCTCCTCCTATCCAGCTTCCCCCCTCCTGTCCAGCTTCCCCCTCCCCCCTCCTCCTGTCCAACTTCCCGCCTTCCTCCTGTCCAACTTCCCGCCTTCCTCCTGTCCAACTTCCGTCCACATTCCCCGCCTTTCCTTCCTTTTCTATTCCCTTTCGTCCCCTTTACCTTCCCTTTCCTTGTCATTTTTAATGTATTCTCCCTCAAATTTTTTTCACCTAACTTATCGCCTTTCCCCCTTTCCCCCCACCCACTCCGCCCACCTTCCTTCCCTCCCCCACCCACTCCGCCCACCTCCCGACCCTCCCTAGTGGAAAACATCTCCCGCTGGGGCATCTTCCAGCCGTCTATAATTATCTCCTTCTGGCCGTAAATCTGGAGACGCCTCCCAGTGGCGCTTCCTTTGTTCCGGATCACCCCCTTCCCCCCTCCTTTTTTTTGGGGGGGTGGGTGGGGGGAGTAAAGAGGAAGGAGAGGCATAGGTGAAGGGAAGTTTAGAAGTGGGAAATACAGTGAGAGGTATGAAAGCAGGCGGCGGGCTGTCCGCCTTGCAGACACGATGTGTGGGTGTTGGCAGCTAAGCTAAGCTGGCTCCCTCTTGTCAGGGAGCTGTGAGTGTGTGAGAGGTTCTTCACATGTATTTCACCATATATGGATGTCCATAGATGAATACTGTGTAGCATTCATATATACACACTCCGATGCTTCCATATATTATTAAATATGACCGAGAAAGTAAGATTAATAATTCTAACACGAATTTTCTCAATATTTCTTATATTTCTTTTCACTGTTGATGGTAATTGAAAAATCAATTCTCCAAAATTCATTTTTACTTTTAATGATTTTACTTTTAATGATTTTTACTTTTAATTCATTTTGAGTGAGGTCAAAATGCGGGTATAAAATAAAATGAAAGCTGTTTAATTCATAGCATAGTAAGAAATCTGTTTAGTGTTTGCAGGTTATAGTTGTGTGTGTTTAAACTAAAAGTCTTTGAAAATGTAATAAGTTATTACGAAATGCGTTCAAGTGTCGCGTCAGACTAGAAATAAAAATGAATTTTGGAGAATTGATTTTTCAATTACCATCAACAGTGAAAAGAAATATAAGAAATATTGAGAAAATTCGTGTTAGAATTATTAATCTTACTTTTTCGGTCATATTTAATGATATATATATATATAATATGCAGTTTTTCAAGTATTGGGGGAAGGATTTTTGGTCGAATCGAGGCTCTTGGGCCACCAGCTGTGGGAGCGGGGCGTCTCATCTTAGTGTAATCTTTCAAACATTGGGTCCTCTAACATTTCGATGGTGTTCTACACCCTGATGGCTTGGTGCTGCAGTCTGATGTGTAGTGGCTGTATGTTCAGGAGTTCATGGAGCTCCTGGATTGTCTGATCATATGGTGGACGGTGTTATGCTGTTCTCCTCCGTGCCTTATTTTGCACTGCTTGCAGTTTCTGCATGTTAGTTTTCTTCAAGGTGTGTAGTGGTACTGAGGGATACTCTAGATGCGGCCGAACTAGAGCCTTATATAGGTGGATCTGTATGTTTGTACTGAGGCTTAAGAATCTCCTCAGTTTTCCTAAGAATGCTTTGGTTCTGTTTAATCGGTCCCTTACATGAATTTGCATCCCTGTTCTATTGATCATGAGTCCCAGTATTCTGCCTACCTCCGCCTTTTGGATCGGATGGTTGTCAAGGATAATGGGGTCTGGTTTTCTTTTTGAAATGTGTATTATCTGGACCTTTTGTTTGTTTGTGCTAATTTTAAATTGCAAGTTGTTTACGGATTCAGTTGCTTCCTTGGTCTTGTCGGCTACTGGCGGCTTTGATGGTTCCAGTTGGCAAATTATTTGGGTGACATCGTCAGCGTATGTGATGTATTCTCTATGTTGGGGTTGGTGTAGGTTAGCTGTATATATGTTGAATAGAGTGGGGGAGAGGCAGCTTCCTTGTGGTACTCCACTTTTCAGTTCTATTACGTCACCCAAGTAGCTGCCGATATTAAGCCTAGCAGTTCTGTTGTCTATAAAGCTGCTGAGAGTAGCAGTAAATCTCTCAGGAAGCCCTAGTTCAGATATCTTATATTTTAGGCCTGTCTGCCACACTTTGTCGAAGGCTTTCTAAACGTCTCTAAGCACTATATTACAGCGATCGTTTTTCGACACTGCGTTGGCTATATGCTGGTAGATCATGGCTATAGCTGTATGGGCCCCTCTGAGGTTTCTAAACCCATGCTGCCTGGTGTTATACTTCCCTTCCTCTTCCATGTACTTCACAAGTCTCTGATTATTTTTTCGAATATTTTCCCTGGTACTTCGAGGAGGGAAATTGGTCTGTAATTTTCAGTTGGGGTTGGGGGTTTACCTGGCTTGGGGATTAATCTTACTGTGGCATTCTTGAAGTATGTGGGGAATAGTCCAGATGCAAGAGCTGCGTTTACTATATATGTGTATTGATGGAGTGCAATCACTGGTAGGTTAGATAATGCCATCTTATTTATCCACAGATATATAAATATATCCATATATATATATATTCTTATAAATATATCCTTATTTATGCCCAGCCTCCTCCCCTTTATATAACGATTATTATTTATCCTATATTTATCCTTATTATCCTTCCCCTCCTCCTCACCCCTTTCCCCTCATCTCTTCCCCCTCCCCTCCTCCCATCATCTCCACACCCCTTCCTCGCTCCCCTCCCTAATTCCTCCAACCACTTGGGCTGGACGGTAGAACGACGGTGCGCTTCATGCAGGTCGGCGTTCAATCCCCGACCGTCCAATTTGTTGGGCACCATTCCTTTCCCTCGTCCTATCCCAAATCCTTATCCTGATCCCTTCCCAGTGCTATATAGTCGTAATGGCTTGCGCTTTCCAGCTGATAGTTCCCTTCTCCCCCCCCCCCTCCCTCCTTCCTCTCCCCCCATCCCCCTTCCTCGCCCCCCTCCACCCCCCTCTTTCCCCCCCTTCAACCCCCTCCCCCCCCCCTTCAACCCCCTCTTCCCCCCCTTACACCACTACATTATAGTCTGTGAGCCATCAGGCTGTTGCGTCCAGTCTGTCGACCCGAGGGGGAGTTTGTGTTCTTGTCGTGGAGGTGTTTGTGTTGTTGTCGTGGTGGTGTTTGTGTTGTGGTCGTGGAGGTGTTTGTGTTGTTGTTGTCGTGGTGGTGTTTGTGTTGTTGTGGTCGTGGAGGTGTTTGTGTTGTTGTTGTCGTGGTGGTGTTTGTGTTGTTGTTGTCGTGGAGGTGTTTGTGTTGTTGTTGTCGTGGAGGTGTTTGTGTTGTTGTTGTTGTGGTGGTGTTTGTGTTGTGGTCGTGGAGGTGTTTGTGTTGTGGTCGTGGTGGTGTTTGTGTTGTTGTCGTGGAGGTGTTTGTGTTGTGGTCGTGGAGGTGTTTGTGTTGTTGTCGTGGAGGTGTTTGTGTTGTGGTCGTGGAGGTGTTTTTGTTGTTGTCGTGGAGGTGTTTGTGTTGTTGTTGTCGTGGTGGTGTTTGTGTTGTTGTCGTGGTGGTGTTTGTGTTGTTGTCGTGGAGGTGTTTGTGTTGTGGTCGTGGAGGTGTTTGTGTTGTTGTCGTGGAGGTGTTTGTGTTGTGGTCGTGGAGGTGTTTGTGTTGTTGTCGTGGAGGTGTTTGTGTTGTTGTTGTCGTGGTGGTGTTTGTGTTGTGGTCGTGGTGGTGTTTGTGTTGTTGTCGTGGAGGTGTTTGTGTTGTTGTTGTCGTGGAGGTGTTTGTGTTGTTGTTGTCGTGGAGGTGTTTGTGTTGTTGTTGTCGTGGAGGTGTTTGTGTTGTTGTCGTGGAGGTGTTTGTGTTGTTGTTGTCGTGGAGGTGTTTGTGTTGTTGTCGTGGAGGTGTTTGTGTTGTTGTTGTCGTGGAGGTGTTTGTGTTGTTGTTGTCGTGGAGGTGTTTGTGTTGTTGTTGTCGTGGAGGTGTTTGTGTTGTTGTTATCGTGGAGGTGTTTGTGTTGTTGTTGTCGTGGAGGTGTTTGTGTTGTTGTTGTCGTGGTGGTGTTTGTGTTGTTGTTGTCGTGGAGGTGTTTGTGTTGTTGTTGTCGTGGAGGTGTTTGTGTTGTTGTTGTCGTGGAGGTGTTTGTGTTGTTGTTGTCGTGGAGGTGTTTGTGTTGTGGTCGTGGAGGTGTTTGTGTTGTTGTCGTGGAGGTGTTTGTGTTGTTGTTGTCGTGGTGGTGTTTGTGTTGTTGTTGTCGTGGTGGTGTTTGTGTTGTGGTCGTGGTGGTGTTTGTGTTGTTGTTGTCGTGGTGGTGTTTGTGTTGTTGTCGTGGTGGTGTTTGTGTTGTTGTTGTCGTGGAGGTGTTTGTGTTGTTGTTGTCGTGGTGGTGTTTGTGTTGTTGTTGTCGTGGTGGTGTTTGTGTTGTTGTTGTCGTGGAGGTGTTTGTGTTGTTGTTGTCGTGGTGGTGTTTGTGTTGTTGTTGTCGTGGAGGTGTTTGTGTTGTGGTCGTGGTGGTGTTTGTGTTGTTGTCGTGGTGGTGTTTGTGTTGTGGTCGTGGTGGTGTTTGTGTTGTTGTTGTCGTGGAGGTGTTTGTGTTGTTGTTGTCGTGCAGGTGTTTGTGTTGTGATCGTGGTGGTGTTTGTGTTGTTATTGTCGTGGTGGTGTTTGTGTTGTGGTCGTGGTGGTGTTTGTGTTGTTGTTGTCGTGGAGGTGTTTGTGTTGTTGTTGTCGTGGTGGTGTTTGTGTTGTTGTTGTCGTGGTGGTGTTTGTGTTGTTGTTGTCGTGGTGGTGTTTGTGTTGTTGTTGTCGTGGTGGTGTTTGTGTTGTTGTTGTCGTGGAGGTGTTTGTGTTGTTGTCGTGGTGGTGTTTGTGTTGTTGTTGTCGTGGAGGTGTTTGTGTTGTTGTCGTGGAGGTGTTTGTGTTGTTGTCGTGGAGGTGTTTGTGTTGTGGTCGTGGTGGTGTTTGTGTTGTTGTCGTGGTGGTGTTTGTGTTGTTGTTGTCGTGGAGGTGTTTGTGTTGTTGTCGTGGAGGTGTTTGTGTTGTTGTCGTGGAGGTGTTTGTGTTGTTGTTGTCGTGGAGGTGTTTGTGTTGTTGTCGTGGTGGTGTTTGTGTTGTTGTTGTCGTGGAGGTGTTTGTGTTGTTGTCGTGGAGGTGTTTGTGTTGTTGTCGTGGAGGTGTTTGTGTTGTGGTCGTGGAGGTGTTTGTGTTGTTGTTGTCGTGGAGGTGTTTGTGTTGTGGTCGTGGAGGTGTTTGTGTTGTTGTCGTGGAGGTGTTTGTGTTGTTGTTGTCGTGGTGGTGTTTGTGTTGTGGTCGTGGTGGTGTTTGTGTTGTTGTCGTGGAGGTGTTTGTGTTGTTGTTGTCGTGGTGGTGTTTGTGTTGTGGTCGTGGAGGTGTTTGTGTTGTTGTGGTCGTGGTGGTGTTTGTGTTGTTGTTGTCGTGGAGGTGTTTGTGTTGTTGTTGTCGTGGTGGTGTTTGTGTTGTGGTCGTGGAGGTGTTTGTGTTGTTGTGGTCGTGGTGGTGTTTGTGTTGTGGTCGTGGAGGTGTTAGTGTTGTTGTGGTCGTGGTGGTGTTTGTGTTGTTGTTGTCGTGGAGGTGTTTGTGTTGTTGTTGTCGTGGTGGTGTTTGTGTTGTTGTTGTCGTGGTGGTGTTTGTGTTGTTGTTGTCGTGGAGGTGTTTGTGTTGTTGTTGTCGTGGAGGTGTTTGTGTTGTTGTGGTGGTGGAGGTGTTTGTGTTGTTGTTGTCGTGGTGGTGTTTGTGTTGTGGTCGTGGTGATGTTTGGTGGAAACTGAGTACCCAAATGAGCCACAGGACGTTAGAAGGAACTTTTTTAGTGTCAGAGTGGTAATGCATTAGGAAGCAATGTGGTGGAGGCTGACTCCATACACAGTTTCAAGTGTAGATATGATAGAGCCCAATAGGCTCAGGAACCTGTACACCTGTTGATTGACAGTTGAGAGGCGGGACCAAAGAGCCAGAGCTAAACCCCCGCAAGCACAATTAGGTTGGTACAAATAGGTGGTGATTGATACAGATGTTGGCAACATTGAGTCAATGACGGGTGAGACTCATGGATCTATTGAGTCCTGAGTCAGGGTCGTCTAGTGGATCAGTGAATCTTGCGTCAGGGTCGTCTAGTGGATCAGTGAATCTTGCGTCAGGGTCGTCTAGTGGATCAGTGAATCTTGCGTCAGGGTCGTCTAGTGGATCAGTGAATCTTGCGTCAGGGTCGACTAGTGGATCAGTGAATCTTGCGTCAAGGTCGTCTAGTAGATCAGTGAATCTTGCGTCAGGGCCGTCTAGTGGATCAGTAAATCTTGCGTCAGGGTCGACTAGTGGATCAGTGAATCTTGCGTCAAGGTCGTCTAGTGGATCAGTGAATCTTGCGTCAGGGTCGACTAGTGGATCAGTGAATCTTGCGTCAAGGTCGTCTAGTGGATCAGTGAATCTTGCGTCAAGGTCGTCTAGTGGATCAGTGAATCTTGCGTCGGGCTCCTCACGTCCTCGTCTATGACTCTTCAGAGACGAGCAGAGACGAAGTGCAACTTCGTCTCTTCTTCTCTCTGGACTGTTCCTTTATTCAATGTTGCATCCTCTTGGGTACCATTGCATCAGATATCATTGTCAGCTCTTAAATTAAGTATATTGGCCGTGTTTGTGATTCCGTGTGTGTGTGTGTGTGTGTGTGTGTGTGTGTGTGTGTGTGTGTGTGTGTGTGTGTGTGTGTGTGTGTGTGTGTGTGTGTGTGTGTATTCACCTAGTTGAGAGCAAAACTGCATATGAGTGAACAAATCCACAAGGGCCGTGACGAGGATTCGAACCTGCGTCCGGGAGCATCCCAGACTCTGTGTGATGATGATGTAAGGGCGAAGAGGGAGAACGGCCTATTGACATAGCTCGGGTGCAGGGGGGGGGGGAGGTTGTGTAAAAGCCTGGTTTGTGCCTCGGAGAGGCTACGGGATCCAGTAAGTTCAGTAGAACTTCGGTTTCAACCCTTTTAGCCCTGTCGAAGCTCAGTCGATTAAGGCAGTGTCTGGGATGCTCCCGGACGCAGGTTCGAATCTTCGTCACGGCCCTTGTGGATTTGTTCATTTGATGCATCACGTTAGTATGATCTCTGTGTGTGTCGCATATGAGTGGACGCAATTACACTTTTTATGCGATACTAATTTATGGAACAATTTGTCATGTAACATAATATATATATGGGATCACTTGATTGTTTCGAGCGTAGGCTAGACACCACCTCTTGTTAATTTGACGTGTTCGTCCATACGGTCCAGACCGTCTGGTGGTCCCTCGTCCGGTCTGCTGTGTGCAACTCTTTTTGCAATATTTTCCTTCTCTGAGGCAATATCTGCGGGGAATTTTATGACTGCGTTTATATACGTTGTTGCAGTTTTAGATTTTGTGTGTGTCTGTCGTTTATAACGACAGTATAGTGTTTGTGGCGTGGGCGTGTTTGTGGCGTGGGCGTGTTTGTGGTGTGGGCGTGTTTGTTGCGTGGGTGTGTATGTTGCGTGGGCGTGTTTGTGGTGTGGGCGTGTTTGTGGCGTGGGCGTGTTTGTGGTGTGGGTGTGTTTGTTGCGTGGGCGTGTATGTTGCGTGGGCGTGTCATATTATGAGAGTATAACTCATCATGTTGGCATAGCCAAAAGATGAAACACGTACCAAAGATGAAGTTGAACTATACCTTGGTATCCCCACTATTGTCATTAAGCCACATTGATCAAAACATTCCGGTTTGATGAATTACTTTCTCAAATGTCTGTAGCCATAACAAGCTATGATTGGTGTAGATCTGACACACACGTAGTTAGCCCCTAAACGTGTACAAGACAGAGCAGGTCAGTGGTTGCCAGGATTAGGTTACCGTTACCTGTGGCAGGTGGCTACAGGTGACGGATCTCCCAATCCTGAGCACTCCAGGTGCAAACTCTGTGAGCAGGAACTGCGGCATGATCTCCCACACTACATCACCGAATGCCCAGTTATTAGACCATTCAGACCCGTTGGTATGAGGTACCTGGAACTTTGTAGTTGATCAACATCATGATGGTATCCTTATAATGCATTCCAAGCTTGCTAGTAAATTTAAATTTTGCTCTGAGGGGCGAGTTTATTGGGCAGCGCCACTCATCTTGTGAGTGGACACACCGCCATAGTGACAGTATTGGGCAGCGCCACTCATCTTGTGAGTGGACACACCGCCATAGTGACAGTATTGGGCAGCGCCACTCATCTTGTGAGTGGACACACCGCCATAGTGACAGTATTGGGCAGCGCCACTCATCTTGTGAGTGGACACACCGCCATAGTGGCAGTATTGGGCAGCGCCACTCATCTTGTGAGTGGACACACCGCCATAGTGACAGTATTGGGCAGCGCCACTCATCTTGTGAGTGGACACACCGCCATAGTGACAGTATTGGGCAGCGCCACTCATCCTGTGAGTGGACACACCGCCATAGTGACAGTATTGGGCAGCGCCACTCATCCTGTGAGTGGACACACCGCCATAGTAACAGTATTGGGCAGCGCCACTCATCCTGTGAGTGGACACACCGCCATAGTGACAGTATTGGGCAGCGCCACTCATCTTGTGAGTGGACACACCGCCATAGTGACAGTATTGGGCAGCGCCACTCATCCTGTGAGTGGACACACCGCCATAGTGACAGTATTGGGCAGCGCCACTCATCCTGTGAGTGGACACACCGCCATAGTGACAGTATTGGGCAGCGCCACTCATCCTGTGAGTGGACACACCGCCATAGTGACAGTATTGGGCAGCGCCACTCATCCTGTGAGTGGACACACCGCCATAGTGACAGTATTGGGCAGCGCCACTCATCCTGTGAGTGGACACACCGCCATAGTGACAGTATTGGGCAGCGCCACTCATCTTGTGAGTGGACACACCGCCATAGTGACAGTATTGGGCAGCGCCACTCATCTTGTGAGTGGACACACCGCCATAGCAGCATGTACAACACTCCCCAATAGGAAGAAAACCCGCTGGGTTGTTCATCCTGTCACTTGTACCCAGACACCGCTGAGACTTGCTTAACTGTCTCAAGTGAACAGCTCCTCAAACAAGAAGATTAACATCTATCAACCCTTAAAAGCTTACGTTATCTTGCGAGTGCAAAATGGGGAAATCTTTTAAGAACAATATCAATATTTGACAAATAGTGTTTTCCTAACTCAAACAATGTGATGTTTATTACTAGTTTGACTAACTATTCTCAGCTAGGTGTAATTCCGTGACCTGAGCGAGGCTAGGGGGTCACGGGTTCAATACCCCGACCTTCGACAAACTCGGGTCACGGGTTCAATACCCCTGACCTTCGACAAACTCGGGTCACGGGTTCAATACCCTAACCTTCGACAAACTCGGGTCACGGGTTGAATACCCTGACCTTCGACAAACTCGGGTCACGGGTTTAATACCCTGACCTTCGACAAACTCGGGTCACGGGTTCAATACCCCTGACCTTCGACAAACTCGGGTCACGGGTTCAATACCCCTGACCTTCGACAAACTCGGGTCACGGGTTGAATACCCTGACCTTCGACAAACTCGGGTCACGGGTTTAATACCCTGACCTTCGACAAACTCGGGTCACGGGTTCAATACCCCTGACCTTCGACAAACTCGGGTCACGGGTTCAATACCCTGACCTTCGACTAACTCGGGTCACGGGTTGAATACCCTGACCTTCGACAAACCCGGGTCACGGGTTTAATACCCTGACCATCGACAAACTCGGGTCACGGGTTGAATACCCTGACCTTCGACAAACTCGGGTCACGGGTTTAATACCCTGACCTTCGACAAACTCGGGTCACGGGTTTAATACCCTGACCTTCGACAAACTCGGGTCACGGGTTTAATACCCCTGACCTTCGACAAACTCGGGTCACGGGTTCAATACCCCTGACCTTCGACAAACTCGGGTCACGGGTTTAATACCCCTGACCTTCGACAAACTCGGGTCACGGGTTCAATACCCTGACCTTCGACAAACTCGGGTCACGGGTTTAATAAAAGGTAAACGCGGCGGTAATTGGTCATTCCCGGGGCGTGGGAGCCGACCTGCGGGGTCTCATTAGACCCTGAATAATTAATTTTTGGAGGGCGGCTATTTTTGTGGCCCAAACGTTTTTATTTGTGCTCGTGTATAACATTGTCGTGTGGCTCTGATTTGTCCTCATGTCCCGGCTGCTTGTCCTCATATCCCAGCTCCTTGGCCTCATATCCCAGCTCCTTGTCCTCATATCCCAGTTTCTTGTCCTTGTATCCCAGTTCCTTGCCCTCATATCCCAGTTCCTTGTCCTCATATCCCAGCTCTTTGTCCTCATATCCCAGTTCCTTGTCTTCATATCCCAGCTCCTGGTCCTCATATCCCAGCTCCTTGTCCTCATATCCCAGTTCCTTGTCCTCATATCCCAGCTCCTTGGCCTCATATCCCAGCTCCTTGGCCTCATATCCCAGTTCCTTGTCCTCATATCCCAGCTCCTTGTCCTCATGTCCCAGCTCCTTGTCCTCATATCCCATTTACTTGTCCTCATGTCCCAGCTCCTTGTCCTCATATCCCAGCCCCTTGTCCTCATATCCCAGCCCCTGGTCCTCATATCCCAGTTCCTTGGCCTCATATCCCAGCTCCTTGTCCTCATATCCCAGCTCCTTGTCATCATATCCAAGCTCCTTGTTCTCATATCCCAGCTCCTTGGCCTCATATCCCAGTTCCTTGTCCTTATATCCCAGCCCCTTGTCCTCATATCCCAGCCCCTTGTCCTCATATCCCAGCCCCTTGTCCTCATATCCCAGTTCCTTGGCCTCATATCACAGCTCCTTGTCCTCATATCCCAGCTCCTTGTCATCATATCCAAGCTCCTTGTTCTCATATCCCAGCTCCTTGGCCTCATATCCCAGTTCCTTGTCCTTATATCCCACCTCCTTGTCCTCATATCCCAGCTCCTTGTCCTCATATCCCAGCTCCTTGTCCTCATATCCCAGCTCCTTGTCCTCATATCTCAGTTCCTTGGCCTCACATCCCAGCTCCTTGTCCTCATATCCCAGCTCCTTGTCCTCATATCCCAGTTCCTTGGCCTCATATCCCAGTTCCTTGTCCTCATATCCCAGCTCATTGTCCTCATATCCCATCCTTGTAGTATACAACCATACTGGCTTAGCACTTTATTAATAGTTTTATCTTCGTATCTTCCTCTCTTTATCATTCCTCTCTCTCTCCATCTATATGTTTGTCTCCCACTAATCTGTATTCCCCCTTCTTCCTCTTCTCCCTCCCCTTAATGTGAGGGAGGGAGGCTTGAGGGAGTGGACGAACTGGGCCGAGGTCACAAGCGGCTCGTCCAGCTGTTTCGTACACAAAAGAGAGGAAGAACTCATGTCCATTTCCGATCACAGAATATTTGAGTGTTACTGCTGTCGAGGTGTGGTCATGTGGGAGGCCACATCCTGGTATGTGGCCGGCTTGGTGTGGTCACTAGGACGGCCACATCCTGGTATGTGGCCGGCTTGGTGTGGTCACTAGGACGGCCACATCCTGGTATGTGGCCGGCTTGGTGTGGTCACTAGGACGGCCACATCCTGGTATGTGGCTGGCTTGGTGTGGTCACTAGGACGGCCACATCCTGGTATGTGGCTGGCTTGGTGTGGTCACTAGGACGGCCACATCTTGGTATGTGGCCGGCTTGGTGTGGTCACTAGGACGGCCACATCCTGGTATGTGGCCGGCTTAGTGTGGTCACTAGGACGGCTACATCCTGGTATGTGGCTGGCTTGGTGTGGTCACTAGGACGGCCACATCCTGGTATGTGGCCGGCTTGGTGTGGTCACTAGGACGGCCACATCCTGGTATGTGGCTGGCTTGGTGTGGTCACTAGGACGGCCACATCCTGGTATGTGGCTGGCTTGAAGCGTGAGTTTCATTCTTAAGTACTTATTGAGTACCTGGTACCTCGTAAGTGAGTAGGAATAGGTCAACCAATCGTGTCTTCTAGGTCAACCAATCGTGTCTTCTAGGTCAACCAATCAGCCTATAAGACACGCCTCTCGCCAGCTGTGTGCTGATAGCGTTATCAACAATCAAAGCTTTACAAATCGTCTGCTTTACAAGACGTTTTACGCTCTAAATCATCTCAAGATCACTTCAAGATAACCTCAAGATAAGATAACCTCTATTTTTACACGTGAATATTTCCCCCTGGCGAGGCCATTCAGACCAACTTACATGACGGTCTTAAGGACTCTGGAAAATATGACCCAAGTTTTTCGTGGGCCGAGATATGACGGGCTTGAGAAAGGCGCCGCTTTAAGGGGATTTCCGTCTCTTTCATCGCGGCGGAATGATCATTTTGAACATTAGTGTTAATGTTAGGGGGGGGGGGTATTTTTATACGATGGGGGAGGTGGTTTGTGTCAAGGATTAATTTATATCTGTCTGTCTGTCTGTCTCTCTCTCTCTCTCTCTCTCTCTCTCTCTCTCTCTCTCTCTCTCTCTCTCTCTCTCTCTCTCTCTCTCTCTCTCTCTCTCTCTCTCTCTCTCTCTCTTCCGCTACTCTGAATTCATTCTCTTGTATTTAAGTTATTCTTCAACTTCTCTACAGAAACATTTTCACACCATTTCCTTCTTCCTCTCCTTAGCGACGAGTTATAGCTTGATTATATAGTTATAGATGACAGATCTCTATATAGTTATAGATGACAGATCTCTATATAGTTATAGATGACAGATCTCTATATAGTTATAGATGACAGATCTCTATATAGTTATAGATGACAGATCTCTATATAGTTATAGATGACAGATCTTTATATAGTTATAGATGACAGATCTTTATATAGGTATAGATGACAGAGCTGTCACATTTTAGGTCAGTGTGAGCTGGGTCCTGAACTTAGGTATGTGGGGCCTTTTGGGGCATAGCAAAGGAGGAGGTTGTCATCTGGCGACTCCCGTGATTGATGAAGATTAAGCCACTCAAAAGGGTGGCACGGGCATGAATAGCCCGTAAGTGGTGGCCCTTTTGGGCCATTACCAGTATCAATAGCTGATACTGGAGATCTGTGGAGGTGCGACTGCACCCTGCGTGACGGGAGATGTCTCCCATGAGGACTCCAGTGGATTGTATCACATCTACTTCTTGGGTGAGTACGGGTTACTCATGCCCGTGCCATCTCTTGAGTGAATCAATCTTCGTCAATCAATCAATCTCTACGTTCTATCCTCACAAGCTTCGTCCCTTCTATTCGCCTTATTAGGGAAAAGATATAGCATAGGATTTCAGTGCTAAATAGAAATAAACTCAATTGTAAGCCTTTTAATAAGAGGCTGGTAGGGTCATTTCTCAGGACACCTCCATTGGTTAATTGTTGTTAATAGCAGTTAAATGTTAAATTACCTCCCCTCTGAGACTTTACAGGGTAATTATCAGAGGGGCTCAAGTCCAAGAAAAGGAGAGAATTATTTGAACGTGAGTGATGACTGTGCCGTCTCGTTCCCAGTACTTGGGCTCGACGGTAGAGCGACGGTCTCGCTTCATGCAGGTCTGCGTTCAATCCCCGACCGTCCACAAGTGATTGGGCACCATTCCTGCCCCCAGTCCCATCCCAAATCCTTATGCTAATCCCTTCCCAGTGCTATATAGTCATAATGGTTTGGTGCTTTTCCCCTGATAGTTCAATTCAAATTCACCTAGTACTCACCTAGTGTACTCACCTAGTGTACTCACCTAGTGTATTCCCCTAGTACTCACCTTGTGTACTCCCCTAGTACTCACCTTGTGTACTCCCCTAGTACTCACCTTGTGTACTCCCCTAGTACTCACCTAGTGTACTCCCCTAGTACTCACCTTGTGTACTCCCCTAGTACTCACCTAGTGTACTCCCCTAGTACTCACCTTGTGTACTCCCCTAGTACTCACCTAGTGTACTCCCCTAGTACTCACCAAGTGTACTCCCCTAGTACTCACCTAGTGTACTCCCCTAGTACTCACCTTGTGTACTCCCCTAGTACTCACCAAGTGTCCTCCCCTAGTACTCACCTAGTGTACTCCCCTAGTACTCACCTTGTGTACTCCCCTAGTACTCACCTAGTGTACTCCCCTAGTACTCACCTAGTGTACTCCCCTAGTACTCACCTTGTGTACTCCCCTAGTACTCACCTAGTGTACTCCCCTAGTACTCACCAAGTGTCCTCCCCTAGTACTCACCTAGTGTACTCCCCTAGTACTCACCTTGTGTACTCCCCTAGTACTCACCTAGTGTACTCCCCTAGTACTCACCTAGTGTACTCACCTGTGCTGGTGCATTGTTGAGGCAGGGTGCATGAGGCTACATGACCGGTAATGACCCCTTGAGGTTATCTTGAGATGATTTCGGGGCTTAGCGTCCCTGGGGCCCGGTCCTCGACCAGGCCTCCTTTTTGTTACCCACAGGAACCAGCCCGTAGCAGCTGTCTAACTCCCAGGTACCAATTTACAGCTAGCTGAAAAAAGAGCATCAAGGTGAAAGAAACTCTGCCCCTTTGTTCCCTCCTCCGCCGGGGATCGAACCCGGAACCTTAGGACTACGAATACCGAGCGCTATCCACTCGGCCATCAGCCCCCCCCCCCCCGTGTGATACCAGCCCAGTCACAGTAATTATTCGATATTAATTCATTTTATTAAGGTGATGCTGTTGATAGCATATTTGGATTATTACCTATGATAGATGTTATCGTTGATAGTACTGCTATCAAGGTTGATATAAGTCGTTATATGGGGTTGATGGGGGAAGGCAGCTGAGGTTGATGGGGGAAGGCAGCTGAGGTTGATGGGGGAAGGCAGCTGAGATTGATGGGGGAGGAAGGCAGCTGAGATTGATGGGGGAGGAAGGCAGCTGAGGTTGATGGGGGAAGGCAGCTGAGGTTGATGGGGGGAAGGCAGCTGAGGTTGATGGGGGAAGGCAGCTGAGGTTGATGGGGGAAGGCAGCTGAGGTTGATGGGGGAAGGCAGCTGAGGTTGATGGGGGAAGGCAGCTGAGGTTGATGGGGGAAGGCAGCTGAGATACAGGTCTGAGGCTGCCACATTACATGGAGTTGACGGCGGCTTGGCTGCCGCCCCCTCCCCTCCCCCACCCCCCTTCACTTAGGCCTTTATTAAGAGGCGTGGGAGAGTGAGGGGGCTCCTCTTCCCCCTCTCACTTCCCCTCATCCCTCCTCTCCTCTTCCATCTCCGCTCCGTTCCTCATTTTGCCTTCTTCCTCTCTCTATTTTTCTTCCTCTCTCTATTTTGTACTCGTTTCCTGCTCTTTTCTTATATTCTTGTCATCATTCTTCTTGTCTCTTCCTTCTGTCTCTTCTCACTTTCCTCTCTCACCTTCCAATCTCACCCTCCCCTCTCACCCCTCTCTCACTTCCCATTCCGATATTAGAAGATGAATGACGTCACCATGGTCATATAAGCAGGGAGGAGGGCTAGGGAGGGGAGGGGATAGGGAGGGATGGGGAGGTGGAGAAGTTAGGGCTTAAGAGGATAGGTGTAGATAAGAGATATCAAATAAGAAATTTGAGAGATAGGACAAGAAAAAGTGAGGTGGAGAGAGAGAGAGAGAGAGAGCACGAGGATAGGTTTGGGATAGTAGGGATGAGACAGAGGCATCTCCAACACCAGCTGTCTCCTCCGTCTCCTCCTCCTCCGTCTCCTCTTCCTCCTCTTCCTCCTCCTCCTCCTCCTCCTCCTCCTCCTCATCTCCTCCTCCTCCTCCTCCTCCTCCTCCTCCTCCTCCTCCTCCTCCTCATCTCCTCCTCCTCCTCCTCCTCCTCCTCCTCCTCCTCCTCCTCCTCCTCCTCATCTCCTCCTCCTCCTCCTCCTCCTCCTCCTCCTCCTTCTTCATTTGCATGGATGAATATTAATGTAGGATGAATAATAAATAGTGGGTAATGAATGCGGTCTTTGGCGGGCCACTCATCCTTGTCTTGTACCTGACTCAGTCTTGTACCTGACTCAGTCTTGTACCTGACTCAGTCTTGTACCTGACTCAGTCTTGTACCTGACTCAGTCTTGTACCTGACTCAGTCTTGTACCTGACTCAGTCTTGTACCTGGCTCAGTCTTGTACCTGACTCAGTCTTGTACCTGACTCAGTCTTGTACCTGCCTCAGTCTTGTACCCGGCTCAGTCTTGTACCTGGCTCAGTCTTGTACCTGGCTCAGTCTTGTACCTGGCTCAGTCTTGTACCTGCCTCAGTCTTGTACCTGACTCAGTCTTGTACCTGACTCAGTCTTGTACCTGACTCAGTCTTGTACCTGACTCAGTCTTGTACCTGACTCAGTCTTGTACCTGACTCAGTCTTGTACCTGACTCAGTCTTGTACCTGGCTCAGTCTTGTACCTGGCTCAGTCTTGTACCCGGTTCAGTCTTGTACCTGCCTCAGTCTTGTACCTGCCTCAGTCTTGTACCCGGTTCAGTCTTGTACCTGACTCAGTCTTGTACCTGCCTCAGTCTTGTACCTGCCTCAGTCTTGTACCTGCCTCAGTCTTGTACCTGCCTCAGTCTTGTACCTGCCTCAGTCTTGTACCTGCCTCAGTCTTGTACCTGCCTCAGTCTTGTACCTGCCTCAGTCTTGTACCTGACTCAGTCTTGTACCTGCCTCAGTCTTGTACCTGGCTCAGTCTTGTACCTGGCTCAGTCTTGTACCTGCCTCAGTCTTGTACCTGACTCAGTCTTGTACCTGCCTCAGTCTTGTACCTGCCTCAGTCTTGTACCTGGCTCAGTCTTGTACCTGACTCAGTCTTGTACCTGCCTCAGTCTTGTACCTGACTCAGTCTTGTACCTGCCTCAGTCTTGTACCTGACTCAGTCTTGTACCTGCCTCAGTCTTGTACCTGCCTCAGTCTTGTACCTGGCTCAGTCTTGTACCTGACTCAGTCTTGTACCTGCCTCAGTCTTGTACCTGGCTCAGTCTTGTACCTGGCTCAGTCTTGTACCTGGCTCAGTCTTGTACCTGGCTCAGTCTTGTACCTGGCTCAGTCTTGTACCTGCCTCAGTCTTGTAGCTGACTCAGTCTTGTACCTGGCTCAGTCTTGTACCTGGCTCAGTCTTGTACCTGGCTCAGTCTTGTACCTGGCTCAGTCTTGTACCTGGCTCAGTCTTGTACCTGGCTCAGTCTTGTACCTGGCTCAGTCTTGTACCCGGCTCAGTCTTGTACCTGCCTCAGTCGTGTACCTGACTCAGTCTTGTACCTGGCTCAGTCTTGTACCCGGTTCAGTCTTGTACCCGGCTCAGTCTTGTACCCGGCTCAGTCTTGTACCTGCCTCAGTCTTGTACCTGACTCAGTCTTGTACCCGGTTCAGTCTTGTACCCGGCTCAGTCTTGTACCTGCCTCAGTCTTGTACCTGACTCAGTCTTGTACCTGGCTCAGTCTTGTACCCGGTTCAGTCTTGTACCTGCCTCAGTCTTGTACCTGACTCAGTCTTGTACCTGCCTCAGTCTTGTACCTGCCTCAGTCTTGTACCTGACTCAGTCTTGTACCTGGCTCAGTCTTGTACCCGGTTCAGTCTTGTACCCGGCTCAGTCTTGTACCTGCCTCAGTCTTGTACCTGACTCAGTCTTGTACCCGGTTCAGTCTTGTACCCGGCTCAGTCTTGTACCTGCCTCAGTCTTGTACCTGACTCAGTCTTGTACCTGGCTCAGTCTTGTACCCGGTTCAGTCTTGTACCTGACTCAGTCTTGTACCTGGCTCAGTCTTGTACCCGGCTCAGTCTTGTACCTGCCTCAGTCTTGTACCTGACTCAGTCTTGTACCTGGCTCAGTCTTGTACCCGGTTCAGTCTTGTATCCGGCTCAGTCTTGTACCTGCCTCAGTGTTGTACCTGACTCAGTCTTGTACCTAGCTCAGTCTTGTACCCGGTTCAGTCTTGTACCCGGCTCAGTCTTGTACCTGCCTCAGTCTTGTACCTGACTCAGTCTTGTACCTGACTCAGTCTTGTACCTGCCTCAGTCTTGTACCTGGCTCAGTCTTGTACCTGACTCAGTCTTGTACCTGCCTCAGTCTTGTACCTGCCTCAGTCTTGTACCTTACTCAGTCTTGTACCTGCCTCAGTCTTGTACCTGGCTCAGTCTTGTACCTGACTCAGTCTTGTACCTGACTCAGTCTTGTACCTGCCTCAGTCTTGTACCTGGCTCAGTCTTGTACCTGACTCAGTCTTGTACCTGGCTCAGTCTTGTACCCGGCTCAGTCTTGTACCCGGCTCAGTCTTGTACCTGACTCAGGTGGAGGCCTGGTCGAGGACCGGGCCGCGGGGACACTAAGCCCCGAAATTATCTCAAGATTATCTCAAGATGTTGAGTAGCTCCCCCTGTGGTGCGGGCAGAAACATGGAGCAAAAAATAAATGAAGGTTTGGGAAAGGAATTTCGTCTAGGACGCGGACGATGGAATCTTCAGAAGAAAATTAGCAACAAAAATAATGCTTTTGCCTCCAACGGCAAGAAACAACGGAAGGCTTATCTTCTTATCTTGAGGTTATCTTGAGATGATTTCGGGGCTTAGTGTCCCCGCGGCCCGGTCCTCGACCTGGCCTTCACCCCCAGGAAGCAGCCCGTGACAGCCCGTCCTTACGCGGACGGGTCGGCCCCCCTGGTCCTTACGCGGACAGGTCGGCCCCCCTGGTCCTTACCCGGACAGCTCGGCCCCTTGGTCCTTACCCGGACGAGTCGGCACCCTGGTCCTTACCCGGACGGGTCGGCTCCCTGGTCCTTACCCGGACAGCTCGGCCCCCTGGTCCTTACCCGGACGAGTCGGCCCCCTGGTCCTTACCCGGACGGGTCGGCCCCCCTGGTCCTTACCCGGACGGGTCGGCTCCCTGGTCCTTACCCGGACGGCTCGGCCCCCCTGGTCCTTACGCGGACAGGTCGGCCCCCCTGGTCCTTACCCGGACGGGTCGGCCCCCCTGGTCCTTACCCGGACGGGTCGGCCCCCCTGGTCCTTACCCGGACAGCTCGGCCCCCTGGTCCTTACCCGGACGGGTCGGCTCCCTGGTCCTTACCCGGACGGCTCGGCCCCCCTGGTCCTTACCCGGACGGGTCGGCCCCCCTGGTCCTTACCCGGACGAGTCGGCCCCCTGGTCCTTACCCGGACGGATCGGCCCCTGGTCCTAACCCGGACGAGTCGGACCCCTGGTCCTTACCCGGACGGCTCGCCCCCCTGGTCCTTACCGGGACAGCACCGTCTACCCTCACCAATGATACCCGGTGTACCACTGGTGAAGTTACTCAGTGGTACACCGGGTGAAAAAGTGAAAAATATTCGGATTAATACTCTGTATAAGAGACAAAGTGAATTATAAATGTATATCATGAGAAATGGCAGAATATGAGGTTGTGAATGGAGATACGAGGATGTTTGACACATCCTCGTATCTAAATAGTGAATTTAGATTTAGAATATTAAAAATCAGATAGTGAAGAAGGGGTTAAGAGGGAGCTATGGCAGAAGGGACTTAATATAAGTCTTAATCATGTATGACAGGAAACAGAAGTGTTGGGCGTCATTACAGTCGACAACCCACGGCTGGGAAGGCGGGGTTCACGAGCTAACGATCAACCACACAGGGGGGGTTGTTAGGGGGAAGCAATTAGGTGAGTAAAGTCTACATAGTGTGGGAAGGATGTGACATTGGTCAGCCATGCGGGCGGATGACATAATGACAGTACTATTGCTCTCTCTCTCTCTCTCTCTCTCTCTCTCTCTCTCTCTCTCTCTCTCTCTCTCTCTCTCTCTCTCTCTGTCTCTGTCTCTGTCTCTGTCTCTGTCTCTCTCTCTCTCTCTCTCTCTCTCTCTCTCTCTCTCTCTCTCTCTCTCTCTCTCTCTCTCTCTCTCTCTCTCTCTCTCTCTCTCTCTCTCTCTCTCTCTCTCTCTCTCTCTCTCTCTCTCTCTCTCTCTCTCTCTCTCTCTCTCTCTCTCTCTCTCTCTCTCTCTCTCTCTCTCTCTCTCTCTCTCACCCACATCGAGCTCGTGGCTGATGTATTGGTTTGGCGAGGCGGCGCTCCGTCCCCTTTAAGTTGCTTAACCCCCAAGCCCGACAAAGGCAGGACTTGTGTGTATTCGCGGGGTATGTTCCTGCGCGTCGGTCTGCTGCTGGCCCGGCTGCTGGAGGTCCAGTCTGCTTGCTGGCCCGGCTGCTGGAGGTCTAGTCTGCTTGCTGGCCCGGCTGCTGGAGGTCCAGTCTGCTTGCTGGCCCGGCTGCAGGTGGTCTAGTCTGCTTGCTGGCCCGGCTGCTGGAGGTCTAGTCTGCTTGCTGGCCCGGCTGCAGGTGGTCTAGTCTGCTTGCTGGCCCGGCTGCAGGAGGTCTAGTCTGCTTGCTGGCCCGGCTGCAGGTGGTCTAGTCTGCTTGCTGGCCCGGCTGCAGGTGGTCTAGTCTGCTTGCTGGCCCGGCTGCTGGAGGTCTAGTCTGCTTGCTGGCCCGGCTGCTGGAGGTCCAGTCTGCTTGCTGGCCCGGCTGCTGGAGGTCCTGTCTGCTTGCTGGCCCGGCTGCTGGAGGTCCAGTCTGCTTGCTGGCCCGGCTGCTGGAGGTCCAGTCTGCTTGCTGGCCCGGCTGCTGGAGGTCTAGTCTGCTTGCTGGGCCCGGCTGCTGGAGGTGCAGTCTGCTTGCTGGCCCGGCTGCTGGAGGTCCAGTCTGCTTGCTGGCCCGGCTGCAGGTGGTCTAGTCTGCTTGGTGGCCCGGCTGCTGGAGGTCCAGTCTGCTTGCTGGCCCGGCTGCTGGAGGCCCAGTCTGCTTGCTGACCCCGGCTGCTAGAGGTCCAGTCTGCTTGCTGGCCCGGCTGCTGGAGGTCCTGTCTGCTTGCTGGCCCAGCTGCTGGAGGTCCAGTCTGCTTGCTGGCCCGACTGCGGGAGGTCCAGTCTGCTTGCTGGCCCAGCTGCTGGAGGTCCACTCTGTTGTCTGTCAAGGCAGCAGGGACCACTGCCTAATGGCGGATCCGGGATACAAGAGAATCTGTCTGTTGAACAACCAGAGTTACAAGGAAGTCCTAGTTAGTTTGACTGGGTTCCAAGGGATCCTGTCTGCTTGCTGAATGAATGGTTCCCTGTCTACTGCCTGGGTCTTTTACTTGTTGGTCCTGTCTGCCGGCTGGCCTAAGTTACAAGGGGTCCTGTCCTCGGGGATGATCTGGACAGGTGAAGTACCCCCTCGTCTGTTGGCGGGTTCTACAATGGCTCTTGTGTTCTAGTCTATCTTCCCTTCTCAGTATTGTGAAGCGGAATGCTATGGCATAGGTGGTCAGGCAATATTCCTTCACCACGTCCTCATATCCCAGCTCCTTGTTCTCGTATACCAGCTTCTTGTCCTCATATCCCAGTTCCTTGTTCTCATATCCCAGTTCCTTGTCCTCATATCCCAGCTCCTTGTCTTCATATCCCAGCTCCTTGTTCTCATATCAAAGTTCCTTGTCCTCATATCCCAGCTCCTTGTTCTCATATCCCAGCTCCTTGTTCTCGTATCCCAGCTTCTTGTCCTCATATCCCAGCTCCTTGTTCTCATATCCTAGTTCCTTGTCCTCATATCCCAGCTCCTTGTTTTCATATCCCAGCTCCTTGTTCTCATATCAAAGTTCCTTGTCCTCATATCCCAGCTCCTTGCCCTTATATCCCAGCTTCTTGTTCTCATATCCCAGCTCCTTGTTCTCATATCCCAGCTCCTTTGTTCTCATATTCCAGCTTCTTGTTCTCATATCCCAGATCCTTGTTCTCTCATGTCCCAAGTGCTATACAGTCATGCTGTCTTCCTACCTGTTGCTAGTTCCGGGGATCACCGTCCCTGCGGCCCGGTCTCTGGCTAGGCCTCCTGATTGGTGGTCTGGTCAGCCTCACCTGTCATAGTGAAATACTGTTTTGTTAGTTTTTTTAGTTCCCTCTGATTATGTAGTCCAGGGTGAGTATCGTATAAACATTAGAGTTTGATATTTTACGAAGTGGAAAGATGTTTACAAATTAATATTTCGTCAGTATGAAAAGGAAACGTTACTTGTGTGTGTGTAGCGACCAGCGCAGTGTGTGAGACCGTCCGGCGCAGTGTGTGGCTACCGTCTAGCGCAGTGTGTGACGACCGTCTAGCGCAGTGTGTGGCGACCGTCTAGCGCAGTGTGTGGCGACCGTCTATCGCAGTGTGTGACGACCGTCTAGCGCAGTGTGTGACGACCGTCTAGCGCAGTGTGTGGCGACCGTCTAGCGCAGTGTGTGGCGACCGTCTAGCGCAGTGTGTGGCGACCGTCCGGCGCAGTGTGTGGCGACGGTCCGGCGCAGTGTGTGACGACCGACCGGCGCAGTGTGTGGCGACCGTGCAGTGTGTGGCGACCGTCCGGCGCAGTGTGTGGCGACCGTCCGGCGCAGTGTGTGGCGACCGTCCGGCACAGTGTGTGCCGTCCGTTGTGGCAAGTCCAGTGGGCCGTCCACAGTAGATTTGAAGTATTATTGTCTTATTTGTTGATTCACTTGCGTAATATGGAATACATTCCGCTGTATTAATAAATCCTCCGATGTATTAATAGATCCTACTGAAGTCAAATCTTCAGTAACTAGTGTATCTGATTCCACTATGCCCGTGGATGGCTATCTGGTGCAAATCTTGAATGGAAGTATAAATATATAATACATTAGAAGATTTGGACATGTTGTTTTGCAATTCAAAGCTTACGGGACAGGAAGTTGATGATGCAAATGCCGTCAGTCTTGATAAAGGACGGCAGTAAGACGGCAGTAAGACGGCTGTAAGACGGCTCTAAATAACTGAATGTTAGAACAGATGTTAGTTCAGGTTTTCTAAGAGCGGACGGACGCACGCACACACACACACACACACACACACACACACACACACACACACACACACACACACACACACATATACACATACACATACACACACACACACACACACACACACATACACACACACACACACACACACACACACACACACACACACACACACACACACATTCACCCCTTGCTCAACTGATACACGTTGATTGACAGGTGAGAGGCGGGACCTAAGAGCCAGAGCTCAACCCCCGCAAGCACAACTAGGCGAGTACAACTAGGTGAGTACGTGTGGGCCAGCCAGAGGCTCGAGTCCCGCGCACAAATTTGTACGGCAAAAAAAAAATGAAAAAAAAGCCATTGCCTTTCTGCAGTCTTTCCTTTTTTTAACTTTTTTTCTTCCACTCTCCCCTCACATAGCCATGACCTTCACGTGCAAATTGTGGTCGTGAGCTGGGAGCTGGGCCTGCTGGGAAGCTGGGCCTGCTGGGAAGCCTGGCCTGCTGGGAGCTGGGCCTGCTGGGAGCTGGGCCTGCTGGGAGCTGGGCCTGCTGGGAAGCTGGGCCTGCTGGGAAGCTGGGCCTGCTGGGAAGCTGGGCCTGCTGGGAGCTGGGCCTGCTGGGAGCTGGACCTGCTGGGAGCTGGGCCTATTGGAAGCTTGCCCTGCTGGGAGCTGGGCCTGCTGGGAGCTAGGCATTGCTGGGGTCCATTGTTGGTGAGTGTGTGTGGAGGCCCCAGATCCGTCACATCAAAGGAACCCGGTCAAGTGGGAAGGGGGAAGCTGCTGTTTCGAACACGCATTTGTTGGTATATGGGAGAGAGGGAGGAGCGTGGGATGGAGGAGCGAGGGAGGAAGGGAAGGAGGCTGGGATGGAGGAACGTGGAAAAGGAATGAGGAAACCATTAGAGGGATAAACAGATAAACATATGATCGAATTGGATTTAAAACCTCTTTTTTTTCATTGATTTATTTTAGCACATGACTAAAGATTCTAAAAAGTGGCCAAAGTGAAGATTTGGCTGTTTTGTAACCTGTTGAAAGGCCTAAAAAAAAATGCAAAAAAAGTGTTTTTTTTTATTCAGAGAAGAGCGCAGTAGTAGTCGAATCCCGTTTATTGCAACATGTTGAAATTCAAACTTTTAAAACTAACAAAAAAATATATATAGAAAACGGCACCTGCACGAAATATGTGAATATTTGTTTGTGATACTCTCGGCGGCTGACTATGAAAAACAAACAAAAAAGTGAACGTTTGCGAGCAGATTTATATTTCTTTGTTTGCGTGCATGTGTGTGTGTGTGTGTGTGTGTGTGTGTGTGTGTGTGTGTGTGTGTGTATGGGTGTGTGTGTGTGTGTGTGTGTGTGTGTGTGTGTGTGTGTGTGTGTGTGTACTCATCTAATTATGTCTGCAGGATCGAACAGTGACTCTTGGATCCCGCCTTTCGAGCATCAGTTGTTTACAGCAATAACTATGTGTGTGTGTATGTGTGTGTGTGTGTGTGTGTGTGTGTGTGTGTGTGTGTGTGTGTGTGTGTGTGTGTGTGTGTGTGTGTTCTCTGTGCATCCCTTTTTTTTGCATAGCCTTGGATCCCCTAACCATTCATGAACTTCCTAATATGACTTTGGAGCAGTTTGGGCTGATCCTTGGCTTTGGGTGCTATGTCATTCTCGTATTCCTTCTCTCTCACTCTCATAATTAAAGTGTACTCTATTGTAATTTTTTATATACCTTGTAATTCCCTTCTGTTCTCTCTTACTTTCATTCTTGTAGACCTGGTACCTATCGAACCATGGACTTAATGATCTTGGTCTCCTCGTCATAAATATATACCTGGTTGATACCTGGTTGATGGGGTTCTGGGAGTTCTTCTACTCCCCAAGCCCGGCCCGAGGCCAGGCTTGACTTGTGAGAGTTTGGTCCACCAGGCTGTTGCTTGGAGCGGCCCGCAGGCCCACATACCCACCACAGCCCGGTTGGTCCGGCACTCCTTGGAGGAGTGTATGTGTGAAATCATTTCAACAGTTTATAGGAATTTTTTGTTATCTCGGTGGCTTTTGGGCTACTTGTACAGCAGAGGCATTGAAAGCAGTTGACACCTTCTTGAAGGCAATAGGAAGTCACACGCCATGGCGTATTCGCATGGAGAAGCACAGATGGAAACTGAGTACCCAAATGAGTCACAGGGACGTTAGAAAGAACTTTTTCAGTGTCAGAGTGGTTGACAAATGGAATGCATTAGGCAGTGATGTGGTGGAGGCTGACTCCATACACAGTTTCAAATGTAGATATGATAGAGCCCAGTAGGCTCAGGAATCCGTACACCAGTTGATTGACAGGACCAAAGAGCCAGAGCTCAACCCCCGCAAGCACAACTTGGTGAGTACAGCGGCCATTGCCCGAAATATGTGCGTAATAGTGACTTTGGCCATAATATGTTCGAGCTCTATCTAGGAATCCATCAGTGTGTTTGTAATTCATTTTGAAGGTATGTACCTTTACCTGCATAAACATTATCTTATCTATCTTATCATTATGTCTTCATTGTCGACTCCAGCTAAGCAGTGTGATGCTAAATTGTGCTCAAACCATTTTCATAGGCAGTCTCAAATTGGCAGTCCATAAGCTCTCCAATTTTGTGAGGGGGCCTTTGAGGCATTAACCTAATGGATGATTAATGATGATCAGCCCCATTAAGCAGGGCAAAATAATCGCTAATGGGTCCCCTCTGATACACTGATTTGTTGACAACCATTCTGATTAATGATCAGGAGCATAAAACGAGTAATTGGTTAATGGAGACTGATTACATCAACGGTTAGTTGAGTCCATGCACATGCCTCTGGCCAGTATTAATAGTTAAACTATTATAATGGGCGTTTATTGTACCATTTAATGAAGGTTTATTGGAGTTTACACTTGGCTGTGAAATTATGGCTGAAGTGAACGGTATCCAGCGCTCGTGGTGGCGTGGGTTCGAAGCCCGCTTGGTGCTGTGATATGAGTAAATGCATTAAATATGTGCGCAGCGATAAATGGTACATATATATATATATATATATATATATATATATATATATATATATATATATATATATATATATATATATATATATATATATATAATATTGAAATGTACGTTTTTCTGCGTTAATGAGATGCGTCAAGTAAATCCAGGGACCCGGGTTCGATTCCCAGCCGAGATAGGAACAATTAGGCAGAGTTTCTTTCGCCTGGTGCCTCTGTTGACCTAGCAGTCAGTAGGTGGTTGGGGGTTTGTCAGCTGTTTTGAGCTGCATTCTGGGGACTGTATGTGTGTACTCACCTAGTTGTACTCACCTAAATGTGTTTTCAGGGTCGAGCAGTACACACACACACACACACACACACACACACACACACACACACACACACAGTAGAGCCTACTGGGCTCTATCATACCTACACTTGAAGCTGTGTATGGAGTCAGCCTCCACCACATCACTGTCTAAGGCTGTGTGTGTTTACTAGTTGTCTTTTTGCGGGGGTTGAGCTTTGCTCTTTCGGCCCGCCTCTCAACTGTCAATATCTCAACTGTTTACTAACTATTTTTTTTTCCCACACCACACACACACACACACCAGGAAGCAGCCCGTGACAGCTGACTAACTCCCAGGTACCTATTTACTGCTAGGTAACAGGGGCACTTACGGTGAAAGAAACTTTGCCCATTTGTTTCTGCCTCGTGCGGGAATCGAACCCGCGCCACAGAATTACGAGTCCTGCGCGCTATTCACCAGGCTACGAGGCCCCGAGGCTGTGTGTGTGTGTGTGTGTGTGTGTGTGTGTGTGTGTGTGTGTGTGTGTGTGTGTGTGTACTCAATTAGGTGAGTACACACACACACACACACACACACACACACACACACACTTAGGCAATGATGTGGTGGAGGCTGACTCCATACACAGCTTCAAGTATAGATATGATAGAGCCCAGTAGGCTCAGGAACCTGTACACCAGTTGATTGACAGTTGAGAGGCGGGACCAAAGAGCCAGAGCTCAACCCCCCCGCAAGCACAACTAGGTAAAGACACAGATGACGTGCGGGTCAGCCATAAACGATGGTACTTAGCCAGCACGAAGCCCTACAGCCACAAGACAGAGCACTCTGCTCCAGCTCCGTGATAATGCTGAGAGTTATGTGTTTACCTGAGTCTACCGCATATTCCCCCAGGGGGCTAGACCAGCATGAGGAGTGAGGAGCTCCCCGGGGCTGTTTACAGTCCTGACTGTCCTCTTCTGTCTCGGGGGAAGGGGGGGGGGGAGGGGGGAGGGGTGTGATTGCATAGGGATTAAGGGAATGGGGAAAGAGGAGGACATATCATATATTTCATCCCGAAAACTGTTCTACAAATTAGAAGCAATCATCAGACACGACGTCCTCAGAGCGAGTCCATTCCATCCAGCGGTCGACCCCCGAAGACGCATTCATAAATTTTAACATGTTTTTCGATCAAAATGGGAATTTTCTCAAATATAAATTAATATTATTTTATATTACCATATTGTACATATTTAGGCACTGGTTAGTTTAGGTTTTGTTGGCGATTATTTGTATTTGTAGTACGTGGGTGAAGCATTTACCAACCCGTCCTCGACTCAAGTCCATTCCATCCAGCGGTCGACCCCACAGACGCATTCATAAATTTTAACATGCTATTCATTCAAAACGGGAATTTTCTCAAGTATAAATTAATATTATAATATATTAGCATATTGTGCATATATAGGCATAGGATAGGTTAGGTTAGGTGTTTAGGTTCTGTTGGCGATTATTTGTATTTGTAGTACGTGGGTGAAGCATTTATAGCGTTGTGGTTCGAACAAAATTCGTCAGTGAAGCACTTGTTCCGGAAGTGTTCGAACGTCATCAGTTGAGTTGTGTGTAAACCGTTTTTCATTCATAAACAGCTGGGGTTTGGCGGGTGCATGGAATGGACTTTGTGTCTTTGGAGGCCGGGCTGTATCAGGCCAGACCATCCCGACAACGTAACTGAGGCGCGGAGGAACGACAATTAAGTGTAAAACTTCATGCTGATACAAGGCAGTTTACTTCATACATTACCCGATGTTAAGGAGGCGTCGAGAATCTGTCATGGCCAAGATTCGTCCTGGACACAAGTATATCGTGCAGGGAAATTCACTGTGAAGACAACATGAGAGTAGCGAAGTTACAGCAGAATAGAACCAGTGAAGAGCAGAGGTGCCATAGGCACAATCAGAGAACACTGTATAAACATCAGAGGTCCGCGGTTGTTCAACACCCTCCCAGCGAGTATAAGAAATATTGCCGGAACAACCGTGGACATCTTCAAGAGGAAACTAGATTTATTCCTCCAAGGAGTGCCGGACCAACCGGGCTGTGGTGGGTATGTGGGCCTGCGGGCCGCTCCAAGCAACAGCCTGGTGGACCAAACTCTCACAAGTCAAGCCTGGCCTCGGGCCGGGCTTGGGGAGTAGAAGAACTCCCAGAACCCCATCAACCAGGTATCAACCAGTCTGGATCACTACTTAAGAGACGGTGCTCACCTGAGAGACAAAATTTCAGCCCCGCTCCTGTGCCAGGTAAGTCCATCACGGGCTCACCATAGCCCGTGCTACTTGGAACGTCTAGTTCCCAGTAGCTGAATCTTAAACAACAACAACAACCTAAGAGACAGTAGAAATATGTTTAGCATAACATCACACTGAATCGCCAAGACCTTTATAAATAGGTATAGATACATTTCTTGAAAGATTCTCCCACTCGGTACCCCCAAGAAAACGTTACTTCAAGAGGCAGTAAAGGTTAATCTCCGTGTTTGACGAGCTGTTAACTTGAGAGACTTGGACGAGTGCGGATGAATATGAATGACAGGATGAATAACCCAGCGTGGTTCACTATTATTGGTCGTGTGTGAATGACGGGAGATAATGAGGTTCAAGTCGACGGGGACGCTTTGGACAGATAGACAGGAAGAGGAGGGAGGGACGGAAGAGGAGAGAGGGACGGAAGAGGCAAAGGGGAGATCTATTATGGAAAGGCGAAGAAAAGGGAAGAAGAAACCTTCTTAGTATGTTAAGATAAGCATCTTATTGCTTCGTAATTACAATTATTACTTAACCTATTATAGGTATAGGTTAAGTAATAATTGTAATTACGAAGCAATAAGATGCTTATCTTAACATACTAAGAAGGTTAGGTAAGGTCGGTGTTTTCTATGAAGCTTTTCTAGGTAAACTAGTATGTTTATTATGTCACATATGCACGTATTAAATAAGTCAATATTGACTGTAAGAAAGTGCGAGAACGGGTTGACCTCTTGGGTGGCTTAATCTTCATCAATCCCCCCCCCTCCCCCCCCCCAACACAAACACACACACACACACACACACACACAAACACACACACACACACACACACACACACACACACACACACACACACACACACACACACACACACACACACACACACACACACACACACAGGAAGCAGCCCGTAGCAGCTGTCTAACTCCCAGGTCCCTATTTACTCCTAGGTGAACAGATGCATCAGATTAACGAAACTCTACCCATTTGTTTCTGCCTCGACCGGCAAAGCTTCTCGCCTCTGAAGAGGTAATGTGCGATTTACTTGCCCTAACAACCTGCCAAAACTCCCATCCTCCCGGAAAATAATCTAGTTTGACAGATTCAGGGCACTAAGGAATTCGCATTGTGAGGTATTTTACTCATGGGCTGAGTACTTAAAGTACATAAGGTACATAGCCTTATGTACCTATGTACCTATACCTATGTAGGTAGCTGTGTACCTAATGTACGTAAATCCATAGGTACATAAGGTACATAGGTACATGTGTACCTATAGTACATGGGCTATGTACTATAGGTACATAGCTCTACCTAACCTATCTGACTTCACCAAGCTGATGTGTGTATATATATATACATATAAATATGTACTGAACGGGGTGAGAATAGTTTGAGCTACCTCATCCCTCTGTGTGTATTTATATCTCAATAAACTTATTTCAATTTCAATTTCAATTCACCAAGCTCTGGGTGGAAAGGTGACTTAGCGCGAGTACTCAGCGTGGAGAGTCATAATCCCTGCAAATGTTTCACGCTAAGTTAACGTCACTTAACACCAAGTTAACCTCCCTTAACATGTGCTCTTGTTGCCTATGCATTTTCGTTGTTAACCACCTTGGTAAACTCTGGTTTACGTCCCTGGCTACTCTATGTACGTCTAATGTACTCACCTAATTGTGCTTGCGGGGATTGAACTTTGGCTTTTCGGTCCCGCCTCTCAACAGTCAATCAACTGGTGCACAGATTCCTGAGCCTATTGGGCTCTATCATATCTACATTTGAAACTGTGTATGGAGTCAGCCTCCACCACATCGCTGCTTAATGCATTCCATTTGTTAACTACTCTGACACTGAAAAAATTCTTTCTAACGTCTCTGTGACTCATCTGGGTACTCAGTTTCCACCTGTGTCCCCTTGTTCGTGTCCCACCCGTGCTGAAGAGTTTGTCTTTGTCCACCCTGTCAATTCCCTGAGAATTTTGTAGGTGGTTATCATGTCTCCCCTTACTCTTCTGTTTTCCAGGGATGTGAGGTTCAGCTCCTTTAGCCTTTCCTTGTAGCTCATTCCTCTCAGTTCCGGGAC
Organism: Procambarus clarkii; assembly: GCF_040958095.1. Taxonomy (NCBI): domain Eukaryota; kingdom Metazoa; phylum Arthropoda; class Malacostraca; order Decapoda; family Cambaridae; genus Procambarus; species Procambarus clarkii. The sequence goes on along the minus strand of NC_091227.1, from coordinate 13,342,788 downwards.
GAGCCTGGTGGCATACCGCTGAATCTTCTCTAACTTTGTCTTGTGTTTAACTAGGTATGGACTCCAGTCTTGAGCTGCATACTCCAGGATTGGTCTTACATAAGTGGTATACAGAGTCCTGAACGATTCCTTACACAAGTTTCTAAAGGCAGTTCTTATGTTGGCCAGTCTAGCATATGTCGCTGATGATATTCTTTTGATGTGGGCCTCTGGGGACAGGTTCGGTGTGATATCAACCCCAGATCCTTCTCTCTATTTGACTCTTGCAGGATTTCCCCTCCCAGATGATAGCTTGTGTTCAGCCTCCTGCTCCCTTCGCCTAATTTTATTACCTTACACTTTCCTGAGTTGAACTTTAGCAGCCATTTTCTAGACCATTCCTCTAGTTTGTCCAGGTCATCCTGTAGTCTCTGTCTATCTTCATCCGTCTTGATTCTTCTCATAATTTTTGCATCATCAGCAAACATTGAGAGGAATGAGTCTATACCCTCCGGAAGATCGTTCACATATATTAGAAACAGGATGGGTCCAAGTACTGAGCCCTGTGGGACTCCGCTGGTGACATCTCGCCACTCTGATGTCTTCCCCCTCACCGTTACTCGCTGTTTCCTGTTGCTTAAGTACTCCCTTATCCACTGGAGCACCTTCCCTTTTACTCCTGCCTGCTGCTCCAACTTTTTTAACAGCCTTTTATGGGGTACTGTATCAAAGGCTTTATGGCAATCCAGGAAAATGCAGTCGGCCCACCCTTCTCTTTCCTGCCTAATTTTTGTTGCCTGGTCATAGAATTCTATTAAACCTGTGAGGCACGATTTACCATCCCTGAACCCATGCTGGTGGTGCGTTACAAAGTTATTTCCCTCCAGATGCTCTACAAGCCTTTTCCTCGCGATCTTCTCCATAACCTTGCATGGTATACAAGTTAGGGAAACAGGCCTGAAGTCCGTGCTTCTTGCCTGTCACCCTTCTTGTATATTGGGACTACGTTAGCTGTCTTCCAACTTTCTGGTAAGTCTCTTGTTTCCAGTGACCTGTTATACACCATGTACACTGTTATATACACTGTGTACAGGCTGTCCCGTTTTCTATTTATGGGTGCTCGGTTAGGTTAGGTCCGGGCAATTTAGTACATCACGTTTGTGACGTTGTGTGAGTGGACGTGTGACGGTAGCCAACTCCTGTACATCAGAAAGGTGTACACAGCTCAACACAGATTACACCTTTAAATGAAATCCTCCTCCTCTACTCTAAATCCTCCTCCTCTACTCTAAATCCTCCTCTAATCTAAATCCTTCTCTGCTCTAAATCCTCCTCCTCTGTTCTAAATCCACCCTCCTCTGCCCTAAATCCTTCTCCTCTACTCTAAATCCTCCTCCTCTGCTCTAAATCCTCCTCTGCTCTAAATCCTCTTCCTGAGCTCTAAATCCTCCCCCTTTGCTCTAAATCCTCTTCCTCTGCTCTAAATCCTCTTCCTCTGCTCTAAATCCTCTTCCTCTGCTCTAAATCCTCCTCCTCTACTCTAAATCCTCTTCCTCTGATCTAAATCCTCCTCCTCTGCTCTAAATCCTCCTGCTCTACTCTACTCCCCCCACCACACAACAAATGTATTCCAACTCTCACTGGTTTAATTACAATACTTATAACTTATTTTTGAACTGTCAGTTTTTAATTAATGCCGCCAAAGCTCTTATTAATCCATAATTCCGTTATTTAAAACACTGAATACGCTGAGACCTAATTGGCTGTGACACTATATATATATATATATATATATATATATATATATATATATATATATATATATATATATATATATATATATATATATATATATATATATATATATAGAGCTGCAGTGACGTCACATGTACAACGACCCAATTACAGGTCTCTGCTGAACCATCGTTACAGATGTCTGCGTTATTTAACGCTAGTGCTTGTCTGCGGGGTTTAATCCCAGACGGAGCAAGTGGTTGGGCAATTTATATTTGTCTGCTGGGGTGTGTTCCTGCCTTGTTCCTTAACATCTGTTTCGTGTCTGTGGAACTTTGTCTGCTCTGAACTGAACTTGAAAGAATATGTCCTGTATTTGGCATAGTGCATCTGTATTTAGCATAGTGTATCTGTATTTGGCATAGTATTCCTGTATTTAGCATAGTGTACCTGTATTTGGCATAGTATTCCTGTATTTAGCATAGTGTACCTGTATTTAGCATAGTGCATCTGTATTTAGCATAGTGTATCTGTATTTGGCATAGTGTATCTGTATTTGGCATAGTGTACCTCTATTTAGCATAGTGTACCTGTATTTAGCATAGTGTACCTGTATTTCAGAGGACATTTGCTGCATTTCAGATAATGATGATGGCCTGTTTCAGGCCATCTTACAGCAAGCCTTGTTGTTGGGGGGTTTAACATGTCGTTATGGATCCCACCACAATGGTTGTAATATACAAATCACTTGTACTGTCTGTCTTGAGTACTGCTCAGTACTCACTTCCCCCTTCAGAGCAGGAGAGATTGCTGAAATAGAGGGAATACAGAGAACATATACGGCATACATAGATGCGATCCAGCACCTAAATTATTGGGATCGTCTCAAAGCCCTCCAAATGTACTCACTAGAAAGGAGACGAGAGAGATATCAAATAATATACACATGGAAAATACTAGAGGGACAGGTCCCAAATCTACACAGTAAAATAACAACGTACTGGAGTGAACGATATGGAAGAAAATGTAGAATAGAACCAGTGAAGAGCAGAGGTGCCATAGGCACAATCAGAGAACACTGTATAAACATCAGAGGTCCGCGGTTGTTCAACACCCTCCCAGCGAGTATAAGAAATATTGCCGGAACAACAGTGGACATTTTCAAGAGAAAACTAGATTGTTTCCTCCAAGGAGTGCCGGACCAACCGGGCTGTGGTGGGTATTTGGGCCTGCGGGCCGCTCCAAGCAACAGCCTGGTGGACCAAACTCTCACAAGTCTCATGGGGAGTACAAGAACTCCCAGAACCCCATCAACCAACCAGGTATGTAATCGTAGGATGGAGTTGTTTTAGGCGAAACGAACAGTTTCATCGCATTGTCTCGAGTGCATTACCACATTGCACGTTGCTTGGTCAGGCACGTCACATTGATTTCTTTCAGTCCCTCTCCCTCTCTTCCCAATCTCTCACCTCTCCCTCCCTCTCTTCCCAATCTCTCACCTCTCCCTCCCTTCCTCCCTCCCTCCCTTCCTCCCTCCCTCCCTTCCTCCCTCCCTCCCTTCCTACGTGCTCGCAAAGTATGCTTGCTGAGCTAAAAGCCTTGTTAAGCCTCTGGGTATACTGTAAAGTAATATTTACCACTATTGCTTCAGATATGTTGACATGAGGGATTGTTAATGTCGTGATCATTACCTCCTTGTAAAGTCATGTTGCGAATATTTGATTGTTTTCTTGTTTTTAAAGATGAACACGAGTGACTTTTTCAAATATATCTTCATGCAGTTTTCCACCAATTAATGTTAAACTAATTGGAGGACAGTTTGAAGCCAATTCGCGTTTTAAAATTAACGCAATATAACCTTGTTGTTGTTGTTATAGATTCGCTACTCGGAACAAGCAGTTCCAAGTAGCACGGGCTATGGTGAGCCCGTAGGAAGGCTTGTGTAATATAACCTTCCACGTGTCTGGCATATTGCCCAACTCTGAGGGATATATTAAATATACTCGATTAGTGTTGATTAGGCTCTTGCTTACGTTCATCTGCGGTATCTTGAGGTTATCTTGAGATGATTTAGGGGCTTAGTGTTCCCCGCGGCCCGGTCCTCGACCAGGCCTCCTTTTTGTTACACACCCCCAGGAAGCAGCCCGTAGCAGCTGTCTAACTCCCAGGTACTGCTAGGTGAACAGGAGCATCAGGGTGAATGAAACTGCCCATTTGTTTCCGCCTTCGCCGGGGATCGAACCCTGTACCTTAGGACGACGAATCCCGAGCGCTGTACACTCAGCCGTCAGGCCCCCTGTGCGTTCCACACATTCACGCTGCAGAATTTCGCCATATTTTGAACATCCCGCTCACCCATCTACCTTCTATTCCCCAATCATGTCCCATCCCACAGATTTCATCCATCCTTGTGTATCTGCTGCCAGTTTGTGTGTTTACACAGACGGGAGATGACGTGTGGCCTGCAGCATCCTCCTCATCCCACCATAGAGCATCCCATGTACCTGGGAGCGTGTTGGGGGGGGGGATTAAATACGCCGATAACCCGGAGAGCAGTTTAGTATCGCTTGGGACGAACGAGGCTAAACCGGCTAAAGGATAGAAGACAGACTAAGTCTTCCATCCTGATAGTCTACATACACTTCCAGAATCTCTCTCTAATCTCAGGAAATGTAGATGTTTATCTCTCAGAATGTTCGGTAATATGTTTATTGTTTGTGATGTGTGTCTATGTATGTATTAACACGATGTACTGAACGGGGTGAGAATAGCTTGAGCTACCTCATCCCTTTGTGTGTATTTTACCTCAATAATCTTATTTCAATTTCAATTTCTCTCATCTCTCCATCTTTCTCTCATCTCCCCAACACACCTCAACTCTTCCCATCTTACCTCCCCAAACTTACCCCAACTCCCCTATTGTCCATTGATGCCCTCCTCCCCATCATCAACATCCTCCCCTTCACCCCCTCCCCATCAAGCTATGTATTCCCCCCCTCTCTCCCTACTTTTATCTCTTCCCTCTCTCTTTATATTTCTCCTGCCTTCCCTTTTCCATCTCTTCTTGTTCCATACTCTCATTCTCTGTCCTTCACCACCCGTCAACATCCCCCCCACCCCGTCCACAATCCCCCACCCCGTCAACAACACCCTTCCCCGTCAACCCCCCCCCCTCCCTTCAACCAGCCATCACTCGCCGGAGGCATAAAATGTTATGATATTAAAACCATAATTTTCTGGAACCTTCTGGAGGTCTCCAGGAGCGATCAAAACTTGCCCCTGAGGCTTCATTAAGGCTCCCACAACTCCGGGCTTATAGGCTCCGGCGGTTCCTATATTTCAATATTATAGGCTCCGGCGGTTAATGTCTTGGGTCCACGTATCCGGGGTTATAGGTTTCTGGAGCTGTAATCCAGGCTTCCTTGAGACTCTTGGTTTCTAATGTGTAACACCGAAGAGCGTCTTTCTAAGAGCATCTTGGTGCTCTTAGCTCTGGGGTTACACCCTCTTGGGGATCAAATATTTGGGGTTATAATCTCTTGGTGATCAAATATTTGGGGTTGTAGCCTCTTGGGGATCAAATATTTGGGGTTGTAGCCTCTTGGGGATCAAATATTTGGGGTTGTAGCCTCTTGGGGATCAAATATTTGGGGTTGTAGCCTCTTGGGGATCAAATATTTGGGGTTGTAGCCTCTTGGGATCAAATATTTGGGGTTGTAGCCTCTTGGGATCAAATATTTGGGGTTGTAGCCTCTTGGGATCAAATATTTGGGGTTGTAGCCTCTTGGGATCAAATATTTGGGGTTATAGCCTCTTTGGGATCAAATATTTGGGGTTATAATCTGTTGGGGATCAAATATTTGGGATTACACCCTCTTGGTGATCAAATATTTGGGATTACACCCTCTTGGTGATCAAATATTTGGGATTACAGCCTCTTGGGGATTACATATCTGGGATTACAGTATCGTAGAGTGGTTTCCTTAGGTTACAGTCACCTTGGTTACAGCTGTACCGGGAATATTTTTGCCGCAAAAGATAACTTTAGGCTCCAGGGTTACCCGATGGAATTTATAAGCCTGAAAATTTTGAAAATTAAGGTTATAGAGCCGGAACGTTGGTAAATTGAGTTTGAAAGGTTCATTTAACGGCTTCGAGTTCATGAAGATATTGTAAATCACATTTATATTCTGGACTTTTAAAAGTTTTTAGTAGTATATTACTTCAGTCTGACGCCGTGAACGTTGGTGGTGTGGGGTTAGGCTAGTGGCTTGGGTTGGTGGTGTGGTGAGGCTAGTGGCTTGGGTTGGTGGTGTGGTGAGGCTAGTGGCTTGGGTTGGTGGTGTGGGGTGAGGCTAGTGGCTTGGGTTGGTGGTGGTGTGGGGTTAGGCTAGTGGCTTGGGTTGGTGGTGTGGGGTGAGGCTAGTGGCTTGGGTTGGTGGTGTGTGGGTGAGGCTAGTGGCTTGGGTTGGTGGTGTGGGGTGAGGCTAGTGGCTTGGGTTGGTGGTGTGGGGTGAGGCTAGTGGCTTGGGTTGGTGGTGTGGGGGGGGCTAGTGGCTTGGGTTGGTGGTGTGTGGGTGAACCTAGTGGCTTGGGTTGGTGGTGTGGGGGGTGCTAGTGGCTTGGGTTGGTGGTGTGGGGTGAGGCTAGTGGCTTGGGTTGGTGGTGTGGGGTGAGGCTAGTGGCTTGGGTTGGTGGTGGTGTGGTGAGGCTAGTGGCTTGGGTTGATGGTGTGGTGAGGCTTGGGTTGGTGGTGTGGTGAGGCTAGTGGCTTGGGTTGGTGGTGTGGTGAGGCTAGTGGCTTGGGTTGGTGGTGTGGGGTGAGGCTAGTGGCTTGAGTTGGTGGTGTGGGGTGAGGCTAGTGGCTTGGGTTGGTGGTGTGGGGTGAGGCTAGTGGCTTGGGTTGGTGGTGTGGGGTGAGGCTAGTGGCTTGGGTTGGTGGTGTGGGGGGGCTAGTGGCTTGGGTTGGTGGTGTGTGGGTGAACCTAGTGGCTTGGGTTGGTGGTGTGGGGTGAGGCTAGTGGCTTGGGTTGGTGGTGTGTGGGTGAACCTAGTGGCTTGGGTTGGTGGTGTGGGTGAGGCTACTGGCTTGGGTTGGTGGTGTGGGGTGAGGCTAGTGGCTTGGGTTGGTGGTGTGGGGGTGAGGCTAGTTGCTTGGGTTGGTGGTGTGGGGTGAGGCTAGTGGCTTGGGTTGGTGGTGTGTGGGTGAGGCTAGTGGCTTGGGTTGGTGGTGTGGGGTGAGGCTTGGGTTGGTGGTGTGGGGTGAGGCTAGTGGCTTGGGTTGGTGGTGTGGGGTGAGGCTAGTGGTTTGGGTTGGTGGTGTGTGGGTGAGGCTAGTGGCTTGGGTTGGTGGTGTGGGGGGTGGCTAGTGGCTTGGGTTGGTGGTGTGGGGTGAGGCTAGTGGCTTAGGTTGGTGGTGTGGGGGGTGGCTAGTGGCTTGGGTTGGTGGTGTGGGGTGAGGCTAGTGGCTTGGGTTGGTGGTGTGGGGGTGGCTAGTGGCTTGGGTTGGTGGTGTGGGGTGAGGCTAGTGGCTTGGGTTGGTGGTGTGGGGTGAGGCTAGTGGCTTGGGTTGGTGGTGTGGAGAGAGGGGGGTCCTGGTGGTAGAGCTTCTTTGCTCTAATTCATTCTCTGTCTCTGTCTCTCTCTCTCTCTCTCTCTCTCTCTCTCTCTCTCTCTCTCTCTCTCTCTCTCTCTCTCTCTCTCTCTCTCTCTCTCTCTCTCTCTCTCTCTCTCTTCCTTCATTTGTGATTTCAAGCAATTCGTCAAGATGGACAAGATTTATGGGTCTCCCTCTTCAGTTTTTCGATAAATTATTACAATGATTCCCTCTCCACTTGGTTCTTCCCATAGCTAGTCTCTTCTGGCTGGTTCTCCTTGCTCTATAAGCCACGTCACTCTCAGAGCAGATCGCTTCCTTCAGGACTTCATTTGATCTGACATTGTTAAATCTAGTCTGACAGGTTCGTCAAGTCTATTTGTTCCATTAATACCCCCCATTTTTATGGGTCCATTAACGATGCATCTGATGGCTAGTTCCATTACGTCTCCCATTACCTCGTTCATTGACGCGGTCTTGTTCAGTCAATGTTGTCATGGTTGAAGTGTTCTATGACTGACACTTCAGTTCCGTTCTTGTCTGCAGGCAAGGCAGGTCTTTCTATGAGCTTAATTGCTGGTAAGTTATTTGAGTCTTTTGTCATTTTCTGGAGGGTTGTAAATCACTTGTTATTTCCAACCATCAAATTGTTATGATGGCTTTTATGTAGACTCTGAATTCATCAGAGGCGGGGAGTTTTTACTATGTCTTAATATGCAATCCTGAGTCTTTCTCAGTCCTGATGAATACTGTATGTCTCATATTTTTACTCATCACGCCCAGGTGTACTCATCACACCCAGGTGTACTCATCACACCCAGGTGTACTCACCACACCCAGGTGTACTCATTACACCCAGGTGTACTCATTACACCCAGGTATACTCATTACACCCAGGTGTACTCATCACACCCAGGTGTACTCACTACACCCAGGTGTACTCACCACACCCAGGTGTACTCACCACACCCAGGTGTACTCATCACACCCAGGTGTACTCATCACACCCAGGTGTACTCATCACACCCAGGTGTACTCATCACACCCAGGTGTACTCATCACACCCAGGTGTACTCATCACACCCAGGTGTACTCACTACACCCAGGTGTACTCATCACACCCAGGTGTACTCATCACACCCAGGTGTACTCACTACACCCAGGTGTACTCATCACACCCAGGTGTACTCACCACACCCAGGTGTACTCACCACACCCAGGTGTACTCACCACACCCAGGTGTACTCACTACACCCAGGTGTACTCACCACACCCAGGTGTACTCACCACACCCAGGTGTACTCACCACACCCAGGTGTACTCACCACACCCAGGTGTACTCACCACACCCAGGTGTACTCACCACACCCAGGTGTACTCACCACACCCAGGTGTACTCACCACACTGCTGTCCCATTAGCGCAGTGCGAACACAACCTTCAGCACACCTTAGGCTTAGATTTACAATTCCGTCTTGGCTCACCAAAAGAATGAAACCAGAAGGGATAGGGCTCAGTGGCCCTAGAGGGCCTATAGGCTGTAGCATTGCAATTCTGTCCAGCCTCAAGTGGCTGTCCAGATCATCGGAGTACGGAAAATTACCCGCCAGGAGGCCTAGTCGAGGACCGGGCCGCGGGGACGCTGAGCCCCGAAAGCATTACTAGGTAACCTCTCCTTTCCCCCACATTTCATCCCAACACGAAAAGGTGATGTTCCAGAGATGTGTGTGTGTGTAAAAACCAGGCTGTGGTGGGTATGTGGGCCTGCGACCTGCTCCAAGCAACAGCCTAGTGAACCAAACTCCCACAAGTCAAGCCTGACCTCGGGCCGGGCTTGGGGAGAAGAACTCCCAGAACCCCATCAACCAGGTTTCAAGCAGGTTTCCTATCTTGACGCGCTCAATTAGATGCGCTTGCACGGTGGTAGATCAATAGATGTCTGTGTGTAAGGATGACAGAAGGATGCTGAGGATATTAAGAGAGGTTAAGAGCAGGAGAGTGAAGGTAGACTTCAACACGGTGTGTGCAAGGTTCTACACAACGGCCTCCAGTAAGGACAAAAATGTATCCAGACAAAGGCTTTATTGTGAAAAGTAATCAAGCATCTTGGAGCAGGTGCTTCGCTTAGTCTCTTGGGACGGACAGACGGATGTACGGACAGATACACACACACTCACACACACACACACACACACACACACACACACACACACACACACACACACACACACACACACACTCACACACACACACACACACACACACACACACACACACACACACACACACACACACATGGGGCCTATGGGGGGCCTCGTAGCCTGGTGGATAGCGCGCAGGACTCGTAATTCTGTGGCGCGGGTTCGATTCCCGCACGAGGCAGAAACAAATGGGCAAAGTTTCTTTCACCCTAAGTGCCCCTGTTACCTAGCAGTAAATAGGTACCTGGGAGTTAGTCAGCTGTCACGGGCTGCTTCCTGGGGTGTGTGCGTGTGTGTGGGGTGGGAAATTAAAAAAAAAAAAAAAAAAAAAAAAAAAAAAAAAAAAAAAAAAAAGTAGTTAGTGAACAGTTGATTGACAGTTGAGAGGCGGGCCGAAAGAGCAAAGCTCAACCCCCGCAAAAACACAACACAACTAGTAAACACACACACACACACACACACACACACACACACAACACACAACACACCACACACACACACACACACACACACACACACAACACACAACACACCACACACACACACACACACACACACACACACACACACACACACACACACACACACACAACACACACACACACACACACACACACAACACACAACACACCACACACACACACACACACACACACACACAACACACAACACACACACACACACACACACACACACACACACACACACACACACACACATTGCCCCCCCAAACCCCCCTTTCTCCCCCATCCCCCCACCCCCCTCAACCCTCCCCCTCTCACCCACCCCCCCAACCCTCCCCCCTCACCCACTCCCCCTACCCTCCCCCCCTCACCCACTCCCCCTACCCTCCCCCTCCCCCCCCTCACCCACTCCCCCTTCCCCCCCCCTCCCCCTCCCCCCCTCCCCCCCTCACCCACTCCCCCTACCCTCCCCCTCCCCCCTACCCCCCCAAGCCCTTCCTCCTCCACCAGTCTCCCCATACCAGATCCTCCCAGCTCCCGCTCACCCCAGACCCCACAGGTCCTCCCCAGAGGAGAAGCAGAAGAGAGTTAGTTTCAGGGCAATGTACTCGAACATAGATGGGATCACAAGCAAGGCAAGTGAACTAAGGGAAAGAGCCCAAGAAGTGAACCCAGATGTAATTGGACTCACTGAAACAAAACTCTCTGGAATCATAACGAATGCTGTGTTTCCCCAGGAGTACACAATTATAAGGAAAGAGAGGGAAGGTAGGGGAGGAGGAGGAGTGGCCCTACTCATGAGAAAGGAATGGAGTTTTAAGGAGATGGCTATCCCGGGCTGTGAGGGTTTCAGAGACTACATAGCAGGCACCATGACAATGGGAGGACCAAGGATAGTAGTAGCAGTAATATATAATCCTCCACCAAATGACAGAAGACCCAGTCAAGAGTACGAAAGCAACAACATGGCAGTTAACACTATAATTGAGAGGGCAGCCTCTTCTGCCTGTAGAAATAGATCCCGCCTGCTCATCATGGGGGACTTCAATCACGGCAGGATTGATTGGGAAAACAAGGAACCGCATGGAGGCGAGGATACGTGGAGGGCCAAACTACTGGAGGTGGCGACTAGAAACTTCTTAACCCAGCATGTCAGTGAACCCACAAGGATGAGAGGAAACGACGAACCAGCGAGACTCGACCTGGTTTTCACCCTGAACGACTCTGACATAAGAGAAATCAGTTTTGAGGACCCAGTAGGAATGAGCGACCACAGTGTATTGGTGTTTGAGTACCTGATTGAAGAAGGGTTATTGAACTCGAGAAGGGATACCGAAACCAAAAGGTTAGCATACCGAAAGGGAAACTATGAGGAGATAAGAAAATGCCTAGCAGATATAGCATGGGAAACAGAGCTCAGGGAAAAGACGGCCCAAGATATGATGGAATATATCACGCAAAAATGCAAGGATGCGGCAAACAAGTTTGTCCCAGTCCAAAAGGAAAACAGTGAAGTGAAGATGAGAAACCCATGGTTTAATCAGAGATGTAGGCTAGCTAAGCAGCAAAGTAAAAGGGCATGGAGAAACTATAGGAATAGCAGGACACTGGAGAGCAGAGAAAGATACCAGAATGCCAGGAATGAATATGTCAGGATGAGAAGAGAGGCAGAAAGACAATACGAAAATGACATCGCAAGCAAGGCAAAGACTCAGCCTAAATTGCTGCATAGCCACATCAGGAGAAAAACAACAGTAAAGGAACAGGTTATGAAATTAAGGTTAGGGGCAGAAGGATTCACAACAAACGACAAGGAAGTGTGTGAGGAACTGAATAAGAAATTCCAGGAGGTCTTCACCTTAGAGCAAGGAGAAATCCCAGAGATAAGAGAGGGAATAGCTAACCAGGAACCACTGGAAGAGTTTGAGATTACCAGCGGGGAAGTAAGGAAGTGTTTACTAGAATTGGATGTGACAAAGGCTATAGGTCCAGATGGAATCTCCCCTTGGATACTAAAGGAAGGAGCAGAAGAACTGTGCCTCCCGCTCTCCATGGTGTATAACAAATCACTGGCAACAGGGGAACTGCCAGAAATTTGGAAAGCAGCTAACGTAGTCCCGATATACAAAAAAGGGGATAGACAGGAGGCACTGAATTACAGACCAGTGTCCCTAACCTGCATACCATGCAAGTTGATGGAGAAGATTGTGCGAAGAAAGCTAGTGGAACATCTGGAGCGAAAGAACTTTGTAACACAGCATCAACATGGATTCAGGGATGGCAGGTCCTGCCTCACAGGGTTACTTGAATTCTACGACCAGGCAACAAAAATAAGGCAAGAAAGAGAAGGGTGGGCAGACTGCATATTTTTGGATTGTCAGAAAGCCTTTGACACAGTGCCACACAAGAGGCTAGTGAAAAAACTGGAGATGCAGGCTGGAGTGAAAGGGAAGGTACTCCGTTGGATACAGGAGTACCTAAGTAACAGGAGACAACGAGTCAGTGTGAGGGGTGAGGTCTCAGATTGGCGAGACGTTACGAGTGGAGTACCGCAGGGGTCAGTCCTTGGACCTATACTGTTTCTGATATATGTAAATGATCTTCCAGAGGGTATAGAATCGTTTCTCTCAATGTTTGCCGATGATGCAAAAATTATGAGGAGGATTGAAACTGAGGACGATAGTAGGAGGCTACAAGATGACCTAGACAGACTGAGTGAATGGTCCAACAAATGGCTGTTGAAGTTCAACCCGAGTAAATGGAAAGTAATGAAACTAGGTGGTGGAAATAGGAGGCCAAACACAGGATACAGAATAGGAGATGAAGTACTTAATGAAACAGACAGAGAGAAAGATCTAGGAGTTGATATCACACCAAACCTGTCTCCTGAAGCCCACATAAAAAGAATAACGTCTGCGGCATATGCGAGGCTGGCTAACATCAGAACAGCCTTCAGGAACCTGTGTAAGGAATCATTCAGAACCTTGTACACCACATATGTAAGACCAATCCTGGAGTATGTGGCCCCAGCATGGAGCCCGTACCTTGTCAAGCACAAGACGAAGCTGGAAAAAGTCCAAAGGTACGCCACTAGACTAGTCCCAGAACTAAGAGGCATGAGTTACGAGGAAAGGCTGCGGGAAATGCACCTTACTACACTGGAAGACAGAAGAGTAAGGGGAGACATGATCACAACCTACAAAATCCTCAGAGGAATCGACCGGGTAAACAAGGATAAACTATTCAACACTGGTGGGACGCGAACAAGGGGACACAGGTGGAAACTGAGTACTCACATGAGCCACAGAGACGTTAGAAGGAACTTTTTCAGTGTCAGAGTAGTTAACGGATGGAATGCATTAGGCAGTGATGTGGTGGAGGCTGACTCCATACACAGTTTTAAATGTAGATATGATGGAGCCCAGTAGGCTCAGGAATCTGTACACCTGTTGATTGACAGTTGAGAGGCGGGACCAAAGAGCCAAAGCTCAACCCCCGCAAGCACAAATAGGTGAGTACAAATAGGTGAGTACACACACACACACACACACACACACACACACAAGATAACATCATCGCCGCACGCTAGGGCTGCCAAATATAAGACTCGGCTTTCAGAGCAGGAATAATGTGTGACTGAAATATGTAATATGCAAAGCTGATCCTCGAGGAGTTAGCGTGAATATGCACGCGCGTGGGGCATTAAGAGGGAGTGCACGCAACTACGATAACATAACCACGGTCTTCAGGACCTTGAGGAAGAGGTCGTTGATAGCACTCTACACCACATGACGTTATTACAGGAGTCTTCTGCCTGTTGTGGCAGGCACACCACACAGCGACTATAAGAAATATTGCCGGAACAACCGTGGACATCTTCAAGAGAAAACTGGACTGTTTTCTAAGAGAAGTTCCGGACCAACCGGGCTGTGGTGGGTATGTGGGCCTGCGGGCCGCTCCAAGCAACAGCCTGGTGGACCAAACTCTCACAAGTCAAGCCTGGCCTCGGGCCGGGCTTGGGGAGTAGAAGAACTCCCAGAACCCCATCAACCAGGTAACGCAGCTGCAGAAAGAGCCGAGATAATTTAACTCATCACACCCAGGTGTACTCACCACACCCAGGTGTACTCCCCACATCCAGGAGGGGGCCTCGTAGCCTGGTGGATAGCGCGCAGGACTCGTAATTCTGTGGCGCGGGTTCGATTCCCGCACGAGGCAGAAACAAATGGGCAAAGTTTCTTTCACCCTGAATGCCCCTGTTACCTAGCAGTAAATAGGTACCTGGGAGTTAGTCAGCTGTCACGGGCTGCTTCCTGGGGGTGGAGGCCTGGTCGAGGACCGGGCCGCGGGGACACTAAAGCCCCGAAATCATCTCAAGATAACCTCAAGATCTTACATAAATATAATGGAAACAAAAGTCAGTATTGAACTCGATGAAATAAAAACAATCTTCTTGAGGTTATCTTGAGATGATTTCGGGGCTTTAGTGTCCCGCGGCCCGGTCCTCGACCAGGCCTCCACCCCCAGGAAGCAGCCCGTGACAGCTGACTAACTCCCAGGTACCTATTTTACTGCTAGGTAACAGGGGCATAGGGGGAAAGAGACTCTGCCCATTTGTTTCAGCCATCGCCGGGGATCGATCCCCGGTCCCTAGGATTACGAGCCCTAAACGCTATCCACCCAGCCACCAGGCGTCCTAGTTGAGTGTGTCGTAAGGGAGCCCACATATCCATCACTTTTTACATCTGAAAATTAAAGGAAATAATGCAGACGAGGAATCACAACAACGTGGCTGTAATATGTTGCCCAGACCACACACTAGAAGGTGAAGGGACGACGACGTTTCGGTCCGTCCTTTTAGTAAGAAGTAAGATTTTCTTCTCCTCACCTCTCTCTCTTGCCTATTTATTGCCTTTAACTCCTTCCCTCATTGAGCACCGCTCCTGTGCCAGGTAAGTCCACTACGGGCTCACCATAGCCCGTGCTACTTGGAACTTGTTCCGAGTAGCTGAATCTATAACAACAAACAACATTCCCTCATCCACGGGAGACATCTCCCGTCACGCAGGGTGCAGTTGTACCTCCACAGATCTCCAGTATCAGCTCTTGATACTGGAAATGGCTCAATAGGGCCACCACTTACGGGCTATTCATGCCCGTGCCACCTTTTGGGTGGCTTAATCTTCATCAATCTTC
This sequence comes from Procambarus clarkii, assembly GCF_040958095.1. Taxonomy (NCBI): domain Eukaryota; kingdom Metazoa; phylum Arthropoda; class Malacostraca; order Decapoda; family Cambaridae; genus Procambarus; species Procambarus clarkii. The sequence goes on along the minus strand of NC_091227.1, from coordinate 13,327,619 downwards.
CCTCATCACAATCGACTTGAGAATGGTCCAGGACGGACCGAAACGTCGTCGTCCCTTCACTTTCTAATGTGTGGTCTGGTAAACATAAAGGAAATAATATATTAAATTGTGCTTCTCAGTTGTGCGACTCCAAACATGTGGTTCCGCCAGGCCTCTAGTGCACACACCTCCTTAGTCTCTCCTCGTGTACAGGAAGGAGTAAGTTGAGAGCACATGTGGCACCGTTGCTGTAACCACCACCACCTGTCCTACACTTGACGACCTTCTTATCTTGAGGTTATCTTGAGATGATTTCGGGGCTTTTTAGTGTCCCCGCGGCCCGGTCCTCGACCAGGCCTCCACCCCCAGGAGGCAGCCCGTGACAGCTGACTAACTCCCAGGTACCTATTTACTGCTAGGTAACAGGGGCATTCAGGGTGAAAGAAACTTTGCCCATTTGTTTCTGCCTCGTGCGGGAATCGAACCCGCGCCACAGAATTACGAATCCTGCGCGCTATCCACCAGGCTACGAGGCCCTCTTAGTTGTTAAGAGTTGATACAGCATGTTTGGGCTGGTTCTTCTCCAACGCCTGCGGGTGCAAGACGGCCTCTGCACCATGTGTAAAGGTCAGCAGCACGTTACTCCCTGAGCCCATTATGTGCCTCTGTAACCCTTTCCACTACCGCCCACAAGATGGGTATGGGGTGCATAATAAATGAACTAAACTAACGTTACTCAAGTGGTGAAATAATCATCTGTGGCTTGGTGAAACCTTTTCCATTTCTCGACCAAGAATGAGATGGGGGTTCCTCCTGCCCCGGGGGTATAAGGCTATAATGTCTTCCCCCAAGAGGGAGAACCCAACCCCCCCCCCTGGAGGCCTGAGGGGGTGGTGGTGTAGTCTGGGGGTGGTGGTGTAGTCTGGGGGTGTTGGTGTAGTCTGGGGGTGTTGGTGTAGTCTGGGGGTGGTGGTGTAGTCTGGGGGTGTTGGTGTAGTCTGGGGGTGGGGGTGTAGTCTGGGGGTGGTGGTGTAGTCTGGGGGTGTTGGTGTAGTCTGGGGGTGGGGGTGTAGTCTGGGGGTGTTGGTGTAGTCTGGGGGTGGTGGAGGTGTAGTCTGGGGGTGGTGGTGTAGTCTGGGGGTGGTGGTGTAGTCTGGGGGTGGTGGAGGTGTAGTCTGGGGGTGGTGGTGTAGTCTGGGGGTGGTGGTGTAGTCTGGGGGTGGTGGAGGTGTAGTCTGGGGGTGGTGGTGTAGTCTGGGGGTGGGGGTGTAGTCTGGGGGTGGTGGAGGTGTAGTCTGGGGGTGGTGGAGGTGTAGTCTGGGGGTGTTGGTGTAGTCTGGGGGTGGTGGTGTAGTCTGGGGGTGTTGGTGTAGTCTGGGGGTGGGGGTGTAGTCTGGGGGTGGTGGTGTAGTCTGGGGGTGTTGGTGTAGTCTGGGGGTGGGGGTGTAGTCTGGGGGTGTTGGTGTAGTCTGGGGGTGGTGGAGGTGTAGTCTGGGGGTGGTGGTGTAGTCTGGGGGTGGTGGTGTAGTCTGGGGGTGGTGGAGGTGTAGTCTGGGGGTGGTGGTGTAGTCTGGGGGTGGGGGTGTAGTCTGGGGGTGTTGGTGTAGTCTGGGGGTGGTGGTGTAGTCTGGGGGTGGTGGAGGTGTAGTCTGGGGGTGGTGGAGGTGTAGTCTGGGGGTGGTGGAGGTGTAGTCTGGGGGTGGTGGAGGTGTAGTCTGGGGGTGGTGGAGGTGTAGTCTGGGGGTGGTGGAGGTGTAGTCTGGGGGTGGTGGAGGTGTAGTCTGGGTGTGGTGTAGAGTATTTTGATACCGTTATGAGCAGAGATAACATTGATAAGATTCAAGTCATTCCACAGAAAACAGATCCGGGGGTATTTGCTCCTGATATCTATGATAACTTGGCACTGCGATAACCATGACAACGTGATAACCATAACAACAATATAATATAAAGATTATTACTCTTATTTTCGTTTCTACGTTTATATCTCTTGATATGTGTTCGTATATGTGAGCACCACAGTTAGGACGGTCATCTATATTTACTTTAGTTTACCCTTAATGCTTCGGTTTATAAAACATAGAACACCTAACGCCCGTTGTGGTATTACTATAAGGAGAATGTTAAGGCGATGTATAGCGATATATAGCGACACTATAGCGAAGGTGTCTCGTTATCCGGATGGTGTGAAGCATACTGGGTTTAAAAAGACTGGTCCTGGTTCTATATAGAGGTTTATTTGAAGACCGGAGAGGCAGGCTGTAGAATATACGTATACAACACGTATTGAACAGTGAATAACGCAGGTTATTCACTGTTGTGGAGGCCTGGGGGACCCCACCAGAGCAGGTCCAGGAGTAACGAGGGTCAGGTGATCAGTGCTGACCTGGATGATGACCCCTTTACCCGGATAATTAGTAGTTATATCAAAGGCACTTATTCCATTTTAATGAAGTGAACGCGATAAATGACTATGATTTCCAAAATGGGCCTAAATTGACTTAATTAATCCTACCCATCTCCCCCCCCCCCCCATGCTAACTCATTATCTGGCACCCACCAGGGTTGAATGGGGGTTTGGAGGGGGGGGAAAGGGTTCTATAGTGGGAAGAACTAGACACCCACACTGCAGGATAAGCCTACACTGTGTCCCCGGCCCCCCCCCCCATTTCATTTGACACAACAATTTCCAGTATCTATTGACACTTTCGGCTGTCTCGGCATAGGAACGATTAGGCAACAATTAATAGGAAACTCTGTGGTCTAAGGCGGAAGAAAACCTGTTCATACACGAAGCAGACAGACTGGCAGACGAGAGAAGCAGAATAATCGTCCCAAAGACAGCTAGAGAGACAGGAAAGGTTGATACATACAGGCAGCCATAGGGGAGGAATTAGTCACAGTGTTCATCCCAGCTTAGGCAGCTTCAGCTGATTCAGGAAGCACTTACGCAAGTACTTACGAACGTGTACATCTTTCCTTAATCTTTGACGGCTTTGGTTACATTTATTAAACAGTTTACAAGCATGAAAACTTCCCAATCAACTGTTGTTATTGTTATAAACAGCCTCCTGATGCTTCGAAGCTCATTAACTGTTCAATAATTGTAAACAAAGCCGCCAAAGATTGAGAAAAGATGTACATGTTCGTAAGTGCTTGCGTAACTGCTTCGTGAATCTGGCCCGAGGTCACCCACAGATACTCAGGAAGCAGATCCCGGTGTTGGAATAAACAGAAAGCTTTTATTATTAATATTATTTGCTACCACAGACGTCGCCGTACATTTACAATGCTAACCAGCACATACACATTTTTTTCTGTCATCCATGGACAGGATATGTCAGTCATTATATTGTTTAATGATTTATTGAGCTGTCAGCCACAGGAGGTGATTGTAGTGCTTTTACAGTGTTAACCAACATAAATACACACATTTACGTCTATTCTACACAATCAGTGTTCTTAGGAGTAGAAGGCAGCTGGGAGAGGAAGATGATAAGATCTTGTTGATGGAGTGAATGTGGTGGAAAAGATGAGAGGTAGAGAGAAAGATCCGTTGGTTAAATAAGTACCTATAGGAAAGGGCTAATGTTCAAGGATAATACAGAGATGTGCTGGAAATGTATACAGGGGAGAGAGAGAGAGAGAGAGAGAGAGAGAGAGAGAGAGAGAGAGAGAGAGAGAGAGAGAGAGAGAGAGAGAGAGAAAGAGAGACTGTAAACCCACTTTAAACAGTGTGTCTCTTGAAGGATCATATTCGTGACTTACATTATAATTAAGATATCAGGTGGCTGCTATCTTGTCATCTGGGCTGCAGGCGAGAGATCCGTCTGGTCACGGAGGTGTCCAGAGGCCGGGCGGACTCCTAGAGGTTGTGAAACTCAAGGGGTTGTAGGGCACCTTTGGGACTGTGGGCGCTCCAGTGGTTAGTGCCTTTGGGGTTAACCCTTGCTGACCCTCGGCGCTGCGGCCTGTGCTCTAATTAATGTCTAGTCTCGAAGAGGCAGGAATATGAATATATATATATATATATATATATATATATATATATATATATATATATATATATATATATATATATATATATATGTCGTACCTAGTAGCCAGAATGTACTTCTCTGCCTACTATGCAAGGCCCGATTTGCCTAATAAGCCAAGTTTTCCTGAATTAATATATTTTCTCTAATTTTTTTCTTATGAAATGATAAAGCTACCCATTTCATTATGTATGAGGTCAATTTTTTTTTATTGGAGTTAAAATTAACGTAGATATATGACCGAACCTAACCAACCCTACCTAACCTAACCTAACCTAGCTTTTTTTGGCTACCTAACCTAACCTTACCGATAAATATAGGTTAGGTTAGGTTAGGTAGGGTTGGTTAGGTTCGGTCATATATCTACGTTAATTTTAACTCCAATAAAAAAAAAATGACCTCAAACATAGAGAAAAGGGTTGCTTTATCATTTCATAAGAAAAAAAATATAGTAAATATATTAATTCAGGAAAACTTGGCTTATTAGGCAAATCGGGCCTTGAATAGTAGGCTGAGAAGTGAGTTCTGGCTACTAGGTACGACATATATATATATATATATATATATATATATATATATATATATATATATATATATATATATATATATATATACATGCGAACAAGCCTGAATGGTCCCCAGGACAATATGCAACTGAAAACTCACACCCCAGAAGTGACTCGAACCCATACTCCCAGGAGCAGCGCAACTGGTATGTACAAGACGCCTTAATCCACTTGACCATCACGACCGGACAAAATGAGGTGATAGCCGAGGCTATTTGAACCACCCCACCGCCGGCACTCGGATAGTAATCTTGGGCATAGCATTTTACCAAATCACCTCATTCTTTGGGGCACACGTGAGGAACACAAATGCGAACAAGCCTGAATGGTCCCCAATGAATGGAACCCATACTCGAATGGACTCGAGTATGGGTTCGAGTCACTTCTGGGGTGTGAGTTTTCAGTTGCATATTGTCCTGGGGACCATTCAGGCTTGTTCGCATTTCTGTTCCTCACGTGTGCCCCAAAGAATGAAGTGATTTGGTAAAATGCTATGCCCAAGATTACTATCCGAGTGCCGGCAGTGGGGTGGTTCAAATAGCCTCGGCTATCACCTCATTTTGTTCAGTCGTGATGGTCAAGTGGATTAAGGCGTCTTGTACATACCAGTTGCGTTGCTCCTGGGAGTATGGGTTCGAGTCACTTCTGGGGTGTGAGTTTTCAGTTATATATATATATATATATATATATATATATATATATACATATATATATATATATAATGTTCAACAGGAGTACACTGTTGAACTGACACAGCTATACTGAGCTTACAAGATTATTGTTTTAGATTCAGCTACTCGGAACAAAAAGTTCCAAGTAGCACGGTCTATGGTGAGCCCGAGCTCACAAGATTGATTGATTGATGAAGATTAAGCCACCCAAGAGGTGGCACGGGCATGAATAGCCCGTAAGTGGTAACATTTTTGTTCAGTAAATGTATACAGTGTGCTGAGGTCGCATTTAATCGTCAGGCTGCTATCGCGGGGGGGGGGGGGGGTTACTGTTTGACAGTATTTATGAGGGTCTCCAGCTGCTGGACACCTTTTTTGACCAGGAGAGTGGCAGTGTTGACGGCTTCACGGTGGTTACTGCAAGATTGAGGGACTCTTAAAGCTCTTCTAAGGTCGTTGGTTGCTTCACATTCCAGGAGATAGTGAAGTAGTGGCTCTTCTGTAATTGTTTGACAGAAAGCTTACAAGGTTGATGTTGTTTTTAGATTTAGCTACTTAGAACGAAATGTCCATGAAGCACGGGCTATGGTGAGCCCTACTTACCTGGCACAGGAGTGGGGCTGTGGCCCAAGGAGAAAAAGTTGTTGTTGTTGTTTTAGATTTAGCTACTTAGAACGAAATGTCCATATAGCACGGGCTATGGTGAGCCCGTACGGCTCACCATAATATAAGGAAAAGAAGGAAAACTAGATATTTATAAGTGTGGGTACATCTCACTCTACGATTCACTTAACCCCCTTAATCGTAGGGGGCGGCGAAGGATAGGGTGAAGTGATTGTTGCCAGACTCCGGGTTCTAGCTGTCCGCCAGGTCTTACATCTTCACTCTGGGCCAAAGGAGGACCATCGAACAGTTGTATGTTCGAAGTCGAATTCACCTGGATGTTGATTACTGGTGTCAGCTCCCAGTGAACACAGCCTCAAGCGCACTAAGAGGCATGAGTTACGAGGAAAGGCTGCGGGAAATGCACCTTACGACACTGGAAGACAGAAGAGTAAGGGGAGACATGATCACAACCTACAAAATCCTCAGAGGAATCGACCGGGTAAACAAGGATAAACTATTCAACACTGGTGGGACGCGAACAAGGGGACACAGGTGGAAACTGAGTACCCACATGAGCCACAGAGACGTTAGAAAGAACTTTTTCAGTGTCAGAGTAGTTAACGGATGGAATGCATTAGGCAGTGATGTGGTGGAGGCTGACTCCATACACAGTTTTAAATGTAGATACGATAGAGCCCAGTAGGCTCAGGAATCTGTACACCAGTTGATTGACAGTTGAGAGGCGGGACCAAAGAGCCAAAGCTCAACCCCCGCAAGCACAAATAGATGAGTACTAAGTCTCCTAGGGTCGTCGGTGTGTGTGATTACTGTAGTATCGTCACAGGTGCGTGTACGCGAGAGCACCGTAGCTTGACGTCACCAGTGGGCGGTGACGTCAGGCGTCCACGGAAGCAGTTGGGCCGTGTTCTGGTAGTGGCGTGAGATCAGTCACTCCCTCTTGTTGGACACACCACCTGTTGACCAGACCACACACTAGAAGGTAAAGGGACGACGACGTTTCGGTCCGTCCTGGACCATTCTCAATCGACGATCGACTTGAGAATGGTCCAGGACGGACTGAAACGTCGTCGTCCCTTCACCTGCTAGTGTTTCGTCTGCTTGTTGTCCGATGTTGGACTTGTTGGTTTTCTGGGGGTCCCGTTGGGGGGATGGGGTCTTCCCGGAAGGGTCGTGCCAGGGCTCGGAGTTCCTCTCATCGTGGTAGGCCACTGGAGTCGGGTTCGGGTTCGATCAACATTCTTCAGCCACGTTATTGTGACTCATCGCCGACACACCTCCTGTACCACTACGTGTCCACCATTTAGTGTCGACGTGCTGTTACCCAGGCAGCAAACCTGCTGCCTGGGTAACAGCTTCTCCCCCGAATCAACCTACCCTGGCTTTGCGCCCTGGTGAGACCACTCCAGACCAGGCCGACACCAGAGTGCAACTCCACAGTCTCCTGAGACTGATGGATGCCTACTACTAGTGTCGACGATGGTCGACATCGACGATGACGACGTCGGTCTGTGTCTTTGACTACGTGTACCCTGTCGTTTCCTCAGCTCCTGGAGGGTGACAGGCCGGCGCTGACCTCCTCAGTAGGGGAAAGATGAACGCTATAATCATTTTCTTTTTTGTTTAGAATGAGGAATTAAATATGGTCGTTGGGGACATTTTCGGAAAGGCAGAGGTTGGGGTGTGTGTGATGTTTTCCTGGGAGTAGCGGAGTGAGTGTGGTGAGACTGTGTGTGTGTGTGTGTATGTGTGTGTGTGTGTGTGTGTGTGTGTGTGTGTGTGTGTGTGTGTGTGTGTGTGTGTGTGTGTGTGTGTGTATGTGTGTGTATGTGTGTGTGTGTGTGTGTGTGTGTGTGTGTGTGTGTGTGTGTGTATGTGTATGTGTGTGTGTGTGTGTGTGTGTGTGTGTGTGTGTGTGTGTGTGTGTTTGTGTGTGTGTGTGTATGTGTGTGTGTGTGTGTGTGTGTGTGTGTGTGTGTGTGTGTGTGTGTACTCACCTAATAGAGGTGAGTACACACACACATACACCTATGTCCTATGTGTGTGTGTGGGTGTGTGTGGGTGTGTGTGTGTGTGTGTGTATTCACTTAGTTGTATTCACCTAGTTGTGCTTGCGGGGATTGAGCTTTGGCTCTTTCGGAGCCAAACACACACACACACACACACACACACACACACACACACACACACACACACACACACACACACACACACACACACACACACACAGGAAGCAGCTGTCTAACTCCCAGGTAAATATTTACTGCTAAGTAACAGGAGCATCAGGGCGAAAAAAAACTCTACCCATCTGTTTCCACCAGCGCCGGAAATCGAACCCCAGACCACATGACTACGTATCCAGCGTTCTGACCACTGAGCCACCAGCGCCCGCGTGTGTGTGTGTGTGTGTGTGTGTGTGTGTGTGTGTGTGTATCCCATGGATCAGGGATGTGTTCTAGGAAGTGAGATGATGTGGTTGATGAGGCTGGCCCGACCCATCTCCCTCCCCCGGGCAATTGGGAGCAGGTGGGCACGAGGACATTTACTGGGATATGAGAAAACTTCTCACGGAGTTGCTGCTACCCGCGTGAGGACGCCTCTTCACCAAGATTGTAAATATTGTTTACCACAGTGGCTGTTGAAGGCAGTGGAGAGGTGATGGGGGTGTGGGCAAGGGCAGTGTAGGGGAGGCTTGCCTTACACTGCTTGCCTAACGATGATTACCTACAGATTGATGATTAAGCCAGCCTAGAGGTGAGACATGAGCACCATATAGGAAGTACAGGGCAGTGAGGGCTGGCTCTCTATATCCCCCATTGTCGTCTAGTACTTTTTTTTTTATTGTAAATTACCTTCCATTTTTTTAGCACATCTGGTCTTCAAGGTATTGGAGAAGGGAGCTTTTGTATCTTTCTTTTTCTTCAGTGCATTATATTTGTTGACCACCTGTATAGAATACAAATATTTTCTGACAGTACTTTGACTCATTCTAGTTTCCTGTTCCCACCTATTAATCTGTCATATTTCCTGTCAGTTTAAAGAGGTTTTCTCTCCCTTCGTATATCCCCCTCAGTATTTTGTATGTTGTGATCATATCCCTGCTACCTTCTGTCCTAGGAGTTGATATTTAGTCCTCTTAATCAGCTCTCGTTTGGCCGAGCGGACAGCACGCTGGACTTGTGATCCTGTGGTCCTGGGTTCGATCCCAGGCGCCGTCGAGAAACATTGGGCAGAGTTTCTTTCACCCTATGCCCCTGTTACCTAGCAGTAAAATAGGTACCTGGGTGTTAGTCAACTGTCACAGGCTGCTTACTGGGGGGTGGAGGCTTGGTCGAGGACCGGGCCGCGGGAACACTAAAGCCCCGAAATCATCTCAAGATAACCTCGTTGCCTCGCCCAGTTTTTTCAAACCTCTGCAAGTTTTAATTTTATTTTTTTCTGTTTCACAAGAGGCGGATTCTAGGACGATGGTGCGTGTTGTAATAGTTGGTCTTACATGGTATAAATGGTCTTGAAAGAACATTTATTCAGATTGTCTAATATTCTAATATTTGCCAGTTTTTCATATGCTGCTGATGGTATCTTGTTTACATGTGACTGTGGTATTAGTGTTGAATTATATTCCTAGGGGTTTTCTCTTTCAAATTATTTTAGTTACCTCATCACCTATATAGCATGTAGAATAGTATTGACTATAAGGGCTAGTGTGAGGGATAGTATTGACTAGTGAGGGCTATTGTGAGGGGATAGTATTGACTAGTGAGGACTAGTGTGAGGGATAGTATTGACTAGTGAGGGCTATTGTGAGGGGATAGTATTGACTAGTGAGGGATAGTATTGACTAGTGAGGACTAGTGTGAGGGATAGTATTGACTAGTGAGGGCTAGTGTGAGGTATATTATTGACTAGTGAGGGCTGTGTGAGGGATAGTATTGACTAGTGAGGGCTAGTGTGAGGGATAGTATTGACTAGTGAGGGCTA
>NC_091227.1:13307761-13312761 GCF_040958095.1 Procambarus clarkii | reverse complement strand
TAATAATAATATAATCGACTCAAAATCACGAAGTACTTTTAACACTCTTTTTTGTTTAAGGATTTTTGTCAATGAAATCATTATACACTTCTCAATATTTGGTTCAATTACATATTTACATATCTCGGCAAAAAGTTCTTAATTCTCTTGCAACACTATCTTATTTTTTTTGTATTGCCTCGTCACCTAGCAGGCTCCACCACAGAAACGCCTGCTAGCTTCCTTCCTCTTGAGGAATCAACACAATTAGAGGTCCACCAAGGCGCGGCCAAACACTCACTTCAGGTCGCCTCTAATTATCAAAATCACAGAGAAATGGTGTACTAAGTCCCCAACAGCCTCCTCACACTTGCAGACAAGTAGTCTTCACGCCAGCACTAACACAGGGAGCTATAGTCTTCCTTATTCCGGGAGAATCAACGAAGTACAACCATCTCTGACGACGGTCGTGACTCAAGTGAGGTCACGACCTCCTGCTAGCGTCACTTCACGTCCCCCAAAGTATCGACATCTCACTTATTACCAACGCCCATCCTCTGCTAGTGACGTTATTCAGTTGTTTAATATATACATTTTTTTCCTCTGACCTCTCAATCTCAGGTCCGGCAGGTAGAATAACTCTCTCAGTGGGTAGACTCGTTCCACCCAGGCTACATGGGGCTCATAACATCTCTCGATGCCTCACCACTCTACCCCGTAACCTTTGGGGCTCCCGGATGTTGTTGACCCGGCAGTGATGACCACCACAGCTGGTCACCAGCCTCCCGGATGACTCGGGTTCCCGGAGAGAGATTACCTTCCAACACTGGTTGAGTTGCCGCGTGTGTACACAGGTGTGTAGTTTATGGGGAGTTGTATATGTTGTGTTGTTGTCGCGTGAGTCAGTGTTGTGTGTGGGCCGCCTCGCTGGAGTCTGGTGTTGCTGTCATTCCCACCACACCCTCCCTCTTGCGTGCGTGCGTGCGTGCGTGTGTGTGTGTGTGTGTGTGTGTGTGTGTGTGTGTGTGTGTGTGTGTGTGTGTGTGTGTGTGTGTGTGTGTGTGTGTGTATTCACCTAGTTGTGTTTGCGGGGATTGAGCTTTGCTCTTTCGGCCCGCCTCTCAACTGTCAATCAACTGTTTATTAACTACTTTTTTTCCACACCATACACACACACACACCCCAGGAAGCAGCCCGTGACAGCTGACTTACTCCCAGGTACCTATTTACTCCTAGGTAACAGGGGCATTCAGGGTGAAAGAAATTTTGCCCATTTGTTTCTGCCTCGTGCGGGAATCGAACCCGCGCCACAGAATTACGAGTCCTGCGCCCTATCCACCAGGCTACGAGGCCCCTAATGTGTGTGTGTGTGTGTGTGTGTGTGTGTGTAACCTAGCTAGTCATAACATCTCATCATTCTGAAATCTTTCCTCTCAAAAGTGATTCTCTTGCTTTCTCTCTTATCACTTGTCCTTCTCTTATCACTTTCTTATCACTCCTGCCTGTTTCTCCAGCTTGAGCACGAGTCTCAGCTTGGGTACTGAGTTGAAGGCTTTCTGGCAGCCGACAGACAGCCCGGCCACCTTCTCTGTGTGATTTAATATCCAGTCATAACATGATATCAAGCTTGTGTTCCGAGATCTGCCATCTGAAAACACTCTGCTGGTGATGTGGTATGCAGGGTTGGTTTTCCTGAGCCATGATTCAAATACGCATTTACCTGTTCTTTTACGAAACCTTTGCATCTTTAATTACTCATGCAGGTTAGAGTGTATTTATTTGTTAACTAGCTTCCAAACTTCACAACCGAAGGTTAGTATTGTTAAATACAACCTCCGAGCTCTTCCGAGTTAATGAAATGTTGAATAAGTGTTAACAAAGCCTCAATGAATCAGTAAAGATGCACAGGTTTCGTAAGTGGTATCATAAATGCTTGATTAATCATGGTCCAGATGTTCAACTATCTGTTGTTGGATTGCAGTAGTTAGCACAAGGTAGTTCACCAGGGCAGGCTGGAGTACGCTGCCTGGTCGTTAGAAGGGAAGAGACAAAATGGGTTTTCTCCCAGAGTGAAACAGCGAGTTATACACCCCAGGGACCAGATTCACGAAGCAGTTACGCGAGTACTTACGAACTTGTACATCTTTCCTCAATTTTTGACGGCTTTGTTTACATTTATTAAACAGTTTACAAGCATAGAAACTTGCCAATCCACTGTTGTTATTGTTATAAACAGCCTCCTGGTGCTTCGGAGCTCATTAACTGTTTAATAATTGTAAACAAAGCCGCCAAAGATTGAGTAAAGATGTACAGGTTCGTAAGTGCTTGCGTAAGTGCTTCGTGAATCTGGCCTCTGGTTCTTTTTATCGAGGTCCTGATACCATTTCCATCTTTGTTTTCGTCAAGTAATGGAACCTCCTAATCATCCGAGTTCAATTTTGTTAACAACTTGTCAGTCGTTAATGACAGCTAGAAGAGGACTCTCAAGCCAAGCAAAGCTTCTTGCCTCAGTGCAGCTAAACATCAGGCAGGATGGTGGCGTGTCTAGTTTAGTAAGATTTCCCTGTGTAGCATTTTCCTTAGAAAGATGCCATTGGTTCCAGGTGTAATCATCCGTGGCATTCCATATTTCAGTTCATATAGTACATTGCATCTTAAATACCAATGTTTCAATAACCAGTAGCCTCAAGGTTTTACCGCAATCAATTGTTGCAAAGTAAATTTTTAAATTTTAAATTTTGCTCTGAGGGGCGAGTTTATTGGGCAGCGCCACTCATCTTGTGAGTGGACACACCGCCATAGTGACAGTATTGGGCAGCGCCACTCATCTTGTGAGTGGACACACCGCCATAGTGACAGTATTGGGCAGCGCCACTCATCTTGTGAGTGGACACACCGCCATAGTGACAGTATTGGGCAGCGCCACTCATCCTGTGAGTGGACACACCGCCATAGTGACAGTATTGGGCAGCGCCACTCATCTTGTGAGTGGACACACCGCCATAGTGACAGTATTGGGCAGCGCCACTCATCTTGTGAGTGGACACACCGCCATAGTGACAGTATTGGGCAGCGCCACTCATCTTGTGAGTGGACACACCGCCATAGCAGCATGTACAACACTCCCCAATAGGAAGAAAACCCGCTGGGTTGTTCATCCTGTCACTTGTACCCCAGACACAGCTGGGACTTGCTTAACTGTCTCAAGTGAACATGTTGCAAAGTGTTACCAAGTGCAACCAGTAGGAAGTGTTATTCAGTTTATCTCTGATTTATCAAGAGTTAATATAAGCTAGTGTTACACGGCGCGGTTACGGTGTTGGGAAGACTTTGTCCATATTCAAGTATATTTTAGAAGAACTTTGAACGATCTATTGATAAATTATATATCTAAGAGGCCGGTAATTTGTTGTGACAACAGCAAGCTTCCCACTTGGAGCTGGGTTTAGGATTTCTTCTTAGAGAGAGAGTGAGTGAGTGAGTGAGTGAGTGAGTGTGTGAGGTTGTTTGTGTTGAGTGAAGTGTGTTGAGGACAGATTGGTGCAGTGTGTCGGTGCTGGGAGCTGTGTGAGGCTGGGACAAGTGCCTCACCCGTCACACACTCGTCTCGTTCATGTTTTGTCTTTCTCTCGTAAGTCTTAGGGTTGTATACGTTTTATTGTTATTTGTTTTAAACCATTATTATTTTTCGTATTAAGGTATTTAATTGAATGAATTGTATCAATATTGATTGCAATTAGTTATTTAAAAATATGCTTTCTGATGTAAAGGTTATTTTCACGTTATGCAATTTGTTCGACCCGTCGAGAGTTTACCAACTACTACTCTTGCCGCTAATATTGTCACCCCCATCCCTCCCCACACCCCTGTACACACCACCCCCCTCCCATACCTCCGCCCCTGTACACTCCACCCCCCCTCCCATAACCCCACCCCACCCCTCCACCCCTTTCCCCTACCCCCCACCCCTCCACACACCACCCCCACCATTACCTGATGCTTGGACAAAGAGTGTCATTGTTCCCATCCCCAAACCACACTCAGATAATTATAGACACATATCTAACATCGTGTGTCTATAAAGTGCTTGTGAACGTATTGTTCTTAACCGACTCATGTATCGTATACAGGGGCACCTGTCACCTCAACTGTTTGGATTTATGCCTGGGCTCAGTACACAACAGTTTTGCTGAGTACTTCGGTCATATTGAAGCTTCCCCTCAAACAGTCTTCATCGCCCTAGCTGCAGTTTTTGCTACAGCAAACAGGGAACTCATACTAGAACAGCTTGCTGAGCTGGGAATAAAAGGACAATTACTGAAATGGATAAAGGACTATTTGTCTAATCGAACAACATATGTTTTGTTTAATGGTGTTAAAAGCACAGAGAGCAAACACTTTGAACTGGGAACTCCACAAGGAGGGGTCCTCAGTCCCTTGTTGTTCAACGTTCTGATACATAAACTTATTAAAGATCTTCCAACTAATAATGAAGACACTGTCATTTTTTATGCTGATGATATATGTTTACAGGCTGCCACCGAGCCTAGAATGCAAGTTCTGCTCGACGCTTTTGCTACTAGAGCTGAGGAATGTGGCCTCCTTATCTCTGTACAGAAAACTCGTGCCCTCATTCCATGTGGTATTCCACCAGCCAATTATCATATAGATGGGCGAGCACTTGAGAACTGCGAGTCTTACAGATACCTTGGTGTCCCCATTAACGACCCTGGGTACCTTTCTTCTCTCAAGAGAAGACTTTGGGAGTGATTAAAGCCCTTGCAGGTCCTTGTTGGTGTCAATCATGGACTTAACGTGAGACTTGCTAGAATGTTTTATGTATCATTTATACGCTCTCTGATTGACTACAATGCTCTACATCTCACACTGTATACAGACAAAGAGCTGAAATCTCTTGAAACTTTGCAAAATGAAGCTATGAGTCTTATCCTTGGGGCTCCAAAGTCCACGAGAATAGTTAATATGAGAGCAGAGTTAAAATTACCTACCATAAGTGAGAG
>NC_091227.1:13262761-13302761 GCF_040958095.1 Procambarus clarkii | reverse complement strand
CTCTTCTCTATTCCCCTGGCCCCTCTATCCCCCTGGCCCCTCTATTCCCCCCTTGCTCCCCTGGCCCCACCCCTGGCTGTAATCTAGCTTCTATTCCCAACGCCAATTTATTGCATGTAAGCATTACCTTGCACGATACAGTATACTGGTGTGCAACACGTTACAGCCATGATACAGTGTTCGGCAATGGTGCAGAGTGGTCATGGTCAGCATAATGGGAGGTGAAGTTGTGGTGTCGCACCAGTGTTGCGGGCTGCGTGGCAAAGCAATTTATGCATGCAAGTTCCTCTTCGTGGAAGTGTCAAGGACAATCTTTTGCAAACATCTTAAATACAAGATCCTTGGACAAGACGGACATGGTGAGTCTACATTGGTGGTTGGGTGTACATCTGATGGTGGTTGGGTGTAGGTCTGATGGTGGTTGGGTGTAGATCTGATGGGGGTTGGGTGTACATCTGATGGTGGTTGGGTGTAGATCTGATGGGGGTTGGGTGTAGGTCTGATGGTGGTTGGGTGTACATCTGATGGTGGTTGGGTGTAGGTGTGATGGGGGTTGGGTGTAGATCTGATGGTGGTTGGATGTAGCTCTGATGGTGGTTGGGTGTAGGTGTGATGGTGGTTGGGTGTAGCTCTGATGGTGGTTGGGTGTAGGTCTGATGGTGGTTGGGTGTAGCTCTGATGGTGGTTGGGTGTAGCTCTGATGGTGGTTGGGTGTAGCTCTGATGGTGGTTGGGTGTAGCTCTGATGGTGGTTGGGTGTACATCTGATGGGGGTTGGGTGTACATCTGATGGTGGTTGGGTTTACATCTGATGGTGGTTGGGTGTAGGTCTGATTGATGGTGGTTGGGTGTAGCTCTGATGGTGGTTGGGTGTAGCTCTGATGGTGGTTGGGTGTAGCTCTGATGGTGGTTGGGTGTACATCTGATGGTGGTTGGGTGTACATCTGATGGTGGTTGGGTTTACATCTGATGGTGGTTGGGTGTAGGTCTGATGGTGGTTGGGTGTAGCTCTGATGGTGGTTGGGTGTAGCTCTGATGGTGGTTGGGTGTAGCTCTGATGGTGGTTGGGTGTACATCTGATGGGGGTTGGGTGTACATCTGATGGTGGTTGGGTTTACATCTGATGGTGGTTGGGTGTAGGTCTGATGGTGGTTGGGTGTAGCTCTGATGGTGGTTGGGTGTAGGTCTGATGGTGGTTGGGTGTACATCTGATGGGGGTTGGGTGTACATCTGATGGTGGTTGGGTTTACATCTGATGGTGGTTGGGTGTATAATAAGTGTAATACATTCTACAGTAATTCACTTTTTTTTCAACTAAACCCTAATGCAAGAATAATAGAGGGATAGAAGCCCTGAACCTGAAGATAGTAAATACAGAATATGCGGTCATATTCAATGAGACATGTTTAAAAGAAAACCTGCTGCCAGTATACACCAATATATATATATATATATATATATATATATATATATATATATATATATATATATATATATATATATATATATATATATATATAACTGAAAACTCACACCCCAGAAGTGACTCGAACCCATACTCCCAGAAGCAACGCAACTGGTATGTACAAGACGCCTTAATCCACTTGACCATCACGACCGGACATAATGAGGTGATAGCCGAGGCTATTTGAACCACCCCACCGCCGGCACTCGGATAGTAATCTTGGGCATAGCATTTTACCAAATCACCTCATTCTTTGGGGCACACGTGAGGAACACAAATGCGAACAAGCCTGAATGGTCCCCAGGACAATATGCAACTGAAAACTCACACCCCAGAAGTGACTCGAACCCATACTCCCAGAAGCAACGCAACTGGTATGTACAAGACGCCTTAATCCACTTGACCATCACGACCGGACATAATGAGGTGATAGCCGAGGCTACATACCTTGTACATACCAGTTGCGTTGCTTCTGGGAGTATGGGTTCGAGTCACTTCTGGGGTATGAGTTTTCAGTTGCATATTGTCCTGGGGACCATTCAGGCTTGTTCGCATATATATATATATATATATATATATATATATATATATATATATATATATATATATATATATATATATATATATATATATATATATATATATATGGAAGACCGGAAGCTAAGCAGTGCAACAATATTCACACTTAAGGTGGTATTAACGTCTTAATGATGTAACATTATTAATATATAACGTCTCTAATTTGACACGTTCTTCTATATCATCATTTTGTTATTTTTTTGCTGTTGTGACAGTTATTTGATTGTGTTCTATTAACTTTATTTCTGCTGTGTGATTTGACTTTTTTTATGTTGTTCCGGGTTTTATTTTCTCGTTTTAAGCATAGCGGGGGAGCCGGTCGGCCGAGCGGACAGCACGCTGGACTTGTGATCCTGTGGTCCTGGGTTCGATCCCAGGCGCCGGCGAGAAACAATGGGCAGAGTTTCTTTCACCCTATGCCCCTGTTACCTAGCAGTAAAATAGGTACCTGGGTGTTAGTCAGCTGTCACGGGCTGCTTCCTGGGGGTGGAGGCCTGGTCGAGGACCGGGCCGCGGGGACACTAAAAAGCCCCGAAATCATCTCAAGATAACCTCAAGATAACTCAAGATATAGCGTTAGAGCTTGTTTTGGCTCAACTTTGTTGTTTTCTGTGGGCCCTTCGACTCCCATGAACAAATCCACAAGGGCCGTGACGAGGATTCGAACCTGCGTCCGAGAGCATCCCAGACGCTGTGGATTTGTTCATTTGATGCATCACGTAATTGTGATTTCTATGTGTAGTGTAACTTCGACTCCCCTTTTTTTGTGAACCCCTCAACGGCTGTTGTTGTTGTTTTAGATTCAGCTACTTAGAACAAAAGTTTCAAAGTAGCACGGGCTATGGTGAGCCCGTAGTGGACTTACCTGCCACAGGAGCGGGGCAGGTAGCACGGGCGTCTCTCAGCGGCGTCCTCCACACCTTACCTCGTACACCCGCCCTCCTTTAACACCTGCCCCCCCCCCCTTAACACCTGCCTCCCCCTTTAACACCTGCCCCCCCTTAACACCCGCCCCCCTTTAACACCTGCCCCCCCCTTTAACACCTGCCCCCCCCCCTTTAACACCTGCCCCCTCCCTTAACACCCGCCCCCCTTCAACACCTGCCCACCCTACAACACCTGCCCCCTCAACACCCCACCTCATACACCCCCCCCTTCAACAGCCCCATCTCACCCCCCCCCAACCCTTCGCTATCTACCACGACTCGGGCGCGGGAAGAGAGATAGGAAAATTGCCAATGAGCGAAGAGTTGGAGAAGATTTTACGACGAAAATTCGGGTTTACGCGGTAATAAAGTGAACTTGGTGAGATGGGGAGGAAGGGAGGTGGGTTAATAGGTCGGGGGGGGGGGGTGTTCCCGCCACAACTTGGATAATATCGCTACTATTGCCCCGAATGGATTATCTTTTGTTTGCATTGTTTTGCTCTATAATCTGTATTTGCTCTCATCTCCCTCTTCCTCCTCCACTTGGATGGTAACTGTGATAAGTTTTAATCCGTTAAGTGAGGGAAATAGGTACAAAGTTCAAAGTATCTCACGGCAATTGGGCTAAAGTCACATATCAATTCAAACCTCTTCTCTCTCTACACCCGCATCCTCTTCCTGAATTTCATCTCCCCATCCCTCTACCTCCCCCATCCTTTCCATTCCCTATGGACATCAAAGCGAAAGCACATATCAATACCGCCAGTCCCACAATGTATGCGGTAACTAACCTAATCTGAATACCGTCACAAAATCTAGAAAACCTCATTTAATTACCGACAATATATGTAAATATTCATATTTAGTTTTTCAAAACCGAAAAGTTTTTCATTAAAATGCACGGAACCGAGCCAAATAGGCTCCTCCCGCCAAACACACACCGAAACTGCGACGTTGGTAAAACGTTGGAACAAGTTTTAACAACTCCTAACCAGTTATAACAACTAATATAGCCAGTTGTAACAACGTTCTAATACGTCATAAACACGTTAAGCCAAGATGTAACAACTTCATTACAAGTTGTAACAAGCGGAAAATAGAGACAGTTTCGGTTTGTGTTTCCAGGGCTTAGCCTACGTGACCTCAACACACCCAACTCAGTGAACATGACACAGCATCAGTGATGAGCTGCGTTCTGAGTTAGTTAAGAGTATTTATGTAATTAATTTATCCTTAATCGGTAACGCAATCTATTATTAACCACACAAGATTGACATCATTAATAAAATCGTAGTGAAATATCAGCAAATGTTGGTGCCTAGAGGAGCAGGAGGATTCGAACAAGGGTCTATTAGCGTGACAATCCAACCCGTTCTCGCACTTTCTTACAGTCATTATTGACTTATTAAATACGTGCATATGTGACATACTAAACATACTAGTTTAACTTGAAAAGCTTCATAGAAAACACCGACCTTACCTAAACTTCTTAGTATGTTAAGATAAACATCTTATTGCTTCGTAATTACAATTATTACTTAACCTATACCTATAATAGGTCAAGTAATAATTGTAATTACGAAGCAATAAGATACTTATCTTAACATACTAAGAAGGTTAGGTAAGGTCGGTGTTTTCTATGAAGCTTTTCAAGGTAAACTAGTATGTTTAGTATGTCACATATGTACGTATTTAATAAGTCAATATTGACTATACGAAAGTGCGAGAACGGGTTGGACAATCCCAGGTGTTGGGCTCTCCGCCACGACCTGGTCATAAATTTGACAAAAGCAGAGCAATTCGGTTCAGGATAGTCTGTGGAGGGCAATCACGATCCCCCAATCCATTTATTTTTTATCAGACTCGTCCTGACTTTCATGGAGATGAGTGATTGATTAGTGGGCAAAGAGCGGAGGGAAGACAAGATAATAATAGATTGCGGTTTTTTTTGTTCAACAGGCATCTCTCTGGTGTGAACTCCTTTAACGTGGTCGTGTCATAGTGTGATGTCTATCAGTGATAAGCTATCAATATCTACGGGGAAGTGAGAGGTCTGGCTGTTTATGCCCTGTCCACTACTAATGTACCTATCTTGAGGTTATCTTGAGATGATTTCGGGGCTTTTTAGTGTCCCCGCGGCCCGGTCCTCGACCAGGCCTCCACCCCCCAGGAAGCAGCCCGTGACAGCTGACTAACACCCAGGTACCTATTTTACTGCTAGGTAACAGGGGCATAGGGTGAAAGAAACTCTGCCCATTATAACCTATTGCGTTATAATTGAACTATTTCTGACAGTGGAATTCTTTGTGGATGGAGGTGGCTTCAACTACTACTTCTTCTTTAAGTGCATTCCACTTCTGGACTACCCCGGTCGCCGGAGGAGGAGGGAGCCGGAGGGAGCCGGTCGGCCGAGCGGACAGCACGCGGGACTTGTGATCCTGTGGTCCTGGGTTCGATCCCAGGCGCCGGCGAGAAACAATGGGCAGAGTTTCTTTCACCCTATGCCCCTGTTACCTAGCAGTAAAATAGGTACCTGGGTGTTAGTCAGCTGTCACGGGCTGCTTCCTGGGGGTGGAGGCCTGGTCGAGGACCGGGCCGCGGGGACACTAAAAGCCCCGAAAGCATCTCAAGATAACCTCAAGATAACCCGTATTGATGTTTCTCTACAACAACTCTTCACTCTCAATAATATATCCAGTAGTGGAGCTTCAGTGATTGTAGTGTCTTGTATAATTTTTTTATTATTATTATTATTATTTTCTACCACAGACGTGGCCACACATTTACAATGCTAACAGCATATATACATTTTCTTCTGTCCTCCATGGACAGGGTTAGAGATGTGTTAAACATATAGTTCAAGGGTTTATTGAACACTCAACCACAGAAGGTGATTGTGGTGCTTTTAAAATGCTAGGCTAAGCTACATACGTAAATACATAGATACACAGATTTATGTATGCTACATAAAGTGTTCGATGTGTCTTTTGCATAGTGTCATTAATGTGCTTTTACAAAGGTGAAATGTAATTCTGATCAGCTTCCACATATACTTTATACACATACATACACATACATATACATAGATACACATATATACATACATATATACACACACATACATACACATACATTTGTCTTTTTTACTCTGACAGGGTGAGATAGCTGATAGAGAAACTAGTGTGCAATTAAGAACTTAACCACTGAAGGTGATTAAGATGCTTTTACAAGCTCAGGTTATATAGTTACATCAATTACATACATTGTATAATTAATACATTGCATGGTCAATCTAGGGTAGAAGTCCAATGTATCATAAAGTGTTCCAGTACTCATATAGTAATTACAGAGTTCATCATACCTTAGCCCAGGAGGGCGAAAGTCAGTCAGTATGGGACATTCTACAATATAATGTTCAAGAGTGCATGTTTTCTCTCACAAAGTTGACACATTGTGTACTCGACATTTGGGTTTTGAGAAAGCTGCCAGATACGTCTATATCCCAGGCGTATTCTGGCTACTATAACATCACATTGTCGGGTTCTTGTTCTATTAGTCCCATATGTGAATGTCTCCTCACGATATCTATCATAATATTTAATGATACAACTTTCAGGTCTTTGTGAATTTGTTAGGTCGGTGAGATCTTCATTAGATATTTGTTTAGGTATTCTCTTTGTCACTGCTAATGAAACACTCATATCAATTTCTACAACTGGTTTTCTACAGGCTGTCTTTGCAAGCATATCAACATTGTCATGCCTTGAGATGCCAACATGTGATGGTATCCATAAGAATTTAATTTCAAATCTGTTTTCTTTAGCTGCTAAAACATTCATTCGAATATCACTGACTGTTTTCTGGGTGTCACTACTATGTGCGTTCAATGCCAGGAGTGCACTCTGCGAGTCACAGTATATAACTCCACTGCCTTTGTCTTTTAAAAATTCAGTGGCAAGGTATATGTCTGCAAGTTCGGTTTGAGTTGTACTCGCCCAGTCATTGACGCGCTTCATTGCTGTATGTACGAGAGAAGATTGTTCAAATATATTACATGCACATCCGGTACATCGTCCACCTTCTTCTACAGAGCCGTCGGTAAAGCACTGATACACATCGTTACCCATACTTTGAGTACTCTCAGTGATGCTTTTCAGTGTTAACTGTTTTAATAATGTAAAGTGCACACTATCTTTCTTGGGTACATTTACAAAATCAGCTGATAGATCCCAGTTATCCCATGGAGTAATTGGTCGATTAATCATTAATTGAGTTAGGTACATATTTAAGATTTTGATGGAATTGGCTACCTTGTAGAACCAAAATGCATAATCAGATTTTGCTCTTCTATAGACCTCAGGTGAGTGTAGCATATTAGAAAGTTTAGCTTGAAACTTCATGTGTTGTCTAGATCTACTCAACGCCTTCACGCCGAAAACTGTGCTAATGGACAAAATTCTCTCACTTATGGTAGGTAATTTTAACTCTGCTGTCATATTAACCATTCTCGTGGACTTTGGAGCCCCAAGGATGAGACGCATAGCTTCATTTTGCAAAGTTTCAAGAGATTTCAGCTCTTTGTCTATATACAGTGTGAGATGTAGAGCATTGTAGTCAATCACAGAGCGTATATATGACACATGAAACATTCTAGCAAGTCTCACGTTGATTCCATGATTGACACCAACAAGGACCCCCAAGGGCTTTAATCTCTCCCAAGGTCTTCTCTTGAGAGAAGAAAGGTACCCAGGGTCGTTAATGGGGACACCAAGGTATCTGTAAGACTCGCAGTTCTCAAGTGCTCGCCCATCTGTATGATAATTGGCTGGTGGAATACCACATGGAATGAGGGCACGAGTTTTCTGTACAGAGATAAGGAGGCCACATTCCTCAGCTCTAATAGCAAAAGCATCGAGCAGAACTTGCATTCTAGGCTCGGAGGCTAGGTGAGAGATTGTGGTAAAGTTCTTACTTTGGGATGAGATAAGTGTTCTACGGTGAAGTTCTTTTCTATGTAAACTTCACTGCAATAAGTAAATAACTAATACACTGTAATAAGTCTGCAATAAGAGCTGTTCTTTGTGTCTGCACTAATACGTTCATGTTTGGTAATTGTATAATGTCAGAAATAATTATATATTCCTCTGTAATATGGTGGCAATGCTCTCAGGCTAGGCTAACCAGGCAAACGCAATATAATCTCGTATGGAGGCGATGAGTCACAATAATTGTTATACAATTTACTTTACCACAATCGACTTGAGAATGGTCCAGGACGGACCGAAACGTCGTCGTCCCTTCAACTTCTAGTGTGTGGTCTGGTCAACAATCTCGTATGGGATGATTATATTCAGAAACTGGATCATTGGTCTCAACTCGGACGATTTGTGAAGCTTCTATATCGTTCACCACATGGTATATTACCTGCGTGTGACACAGGTAACGCTATGGCACTTTCACACGTAAATGGAATTATAGATTCGGTGCCGGAAATCCTGTGAGGGCACCGGAAACCAGCAGCCATTATCAGGTGGACAAAGCCTAGTGCTAGACTGTTATAAACGTGTCGAAACGTTGGCACTATATCTGCTTACTTTCTCTCCTGCTCGGTTTCGAACTCAACCCGTTCTCGCACTTGCTTATAGTCAATATTGGCTTATTTAATAAGTGCATATGTGACATACTAATTGATTGTGAATATTTTAGTTTACCTTGAAAAGCTTCATAGAAAACACCGACCTCGCCTAACCTCCTTAGTATGTTAAGATAAGCATCTTATTGCTTCATATTTACAATTATTACTTAACCTATCAACGGTTATAAAAATAACCGTTGTGAGGGGGACAGGAAGCCTTTACGTTGGCTTATCAAGATGTCCTTCTAGGGCTTAGTCCCTCCCCTAGGATGAAACTTACATCAGTTGCCTAACTGCCGCGGGTACCTATTTTACTGCTAGGTGAACAGCGGTATTAGGTGTAAGGAAAGATGCCCAAACGTCTCTGTCTTGCTTGGGGATTGTACCCGGATCCCTCGGTTGTGAGTGAAGGACGTAGTCTACTGTGCTACAGGTTTACAGGTATGCATAAGAATATAATCAGCTTACCAGTGCTGATTTAGAGTCGATTTGTTTTGACGAGTTTTTAAATTGACATAAATCTTCGTTTTGTTTAGAACGAAGCTAATAATAATATGTAACAAATGTTAAACTGATTTCCCTGTCCATCAAAAATATTTCAAAAGTGCAGGAAATTAAATTTCTTAAATGTTCAGAATTCTTTGCAAAAAAAAACGTAAAAAAGTTATTGCAGGATTTGCGAAATTCTCACCAAAAATTACACAGTTGAAAAGAAATGTAACCAGATTTTTGCTAAGTATAACAGAATCATCGCTGACTTTTATCGTCTCGTGAAATAGTTTTCCCTCTCGCATGGTTGTCGGACTTGGTTTATTGTTTGTAATAATTAATCAGCTGACTAGTGTAAACAAAGTAGTGTGTTTCTGAGGGTCATCAGCTGACTGGTGTAAACAAAGTAGTGTGATTTGGGGGGGGTCATCAGCTGACTGGTGTAAACAAAGTAGTGTGTTTTTGAGGGTCATCAGCTGACTGGTGTAAACAAAGTAGTGTGTTTTTGAGGGTCATCAGCTGACTGGTGTAAACAAAGTAGTGTGTCTTGAGGGTCATCAGGTGACTGCTGTAAACAAAGTAGTGTGTTTCTGAGGGTCATCAGCTGAGTGGTGTAAACAAAGTAGTGTGTTTCTGAGGGTCATCAGCTGACTGGTGTAAACAAAGTAGTGTGTTTTTGAGGGTCATCAGCTGACTGGTGTAAACAAAGTAGTGTGTTTCTGAGGGTCATCAGCTGACTGGTGTAAACAAAGTAGTGTGTTTCAGAGGGTCATCAGCTGACTGGTGTAAACAAAGTAGTGTGTTTCAGAGGGTCATCAGCTGACTGGTGTAAACAAAGTAGTGTGTTTCAGAGGGTCATCAGCTGACTGGTGTAAACAAAGTAGTGTGTCTTGAGGGTCATCAGCTGACTGGTGTAAACAAAGTAGTGTGTTTCTGAGGGTCATCAGCTGAGTGGTGTAAACAAAGTAGTGTGTTTCTGAGGGTCATCAGCTGACTGGTGTAAACAAAGTAGTGTGTCTTGAGGGTCATCAGCTGACTGGTGTAAACAAAGTAGTGTGTCTTGAGGGTCATCAGCTGACTGGTGTAAACAAAGTAGTGTGTCTTGAGGGTCATCAGCTGACTGGTGTAAACAAAGTAGTGTGTTTCAGAGGGTCATCAGCTGACTGGTGTAAACAAAGTAGTGTGTCTTGAGGGTCATCAGCTGACTGGTGTAAACAAAGTAGTGTGATTCTGAGGGTCATCAGCTGACTGGTGTAAACAAAGTAGTGTGATTCTGAGGGTCATCAGCTGACTGGTGTAACCAAAGTAGTGTGTCTTGAGGGTCATCAGCTGACTGGTGTAAACAAAGTAGTGTGTTTCAGAGGGTCATCAGCTGACTGGTGTAAACAAAGTAATGTGTTTCAGAGGGTCATCAGCTGACTGGTGTAAACAAAGTAGTGTGTCTTGAGGGTCATCAGCTGACTGGTGTAAACAAAGTAGTGTGTCTTGAGGGTCATCAGCTGACTGGTGTAAACAAAGTAGTGTGTCTTGAGGGTCATCAGCTGACTGGTGTAAACAAAGTAGTGTGTCTTGAGGGTCATCAGCTGACTGGTGTAAACAAAGTAGTGTGTCTTGAGGGTCATCAGCTGACTGGTGTAAACAAAGTAGTGTGTCTTGAGGGTCATCAGCTGACTGGTGTAAACAAAGTAGTGTGTTTCAGAGGGTCATCAGGTGACTGCTGTAAACAAAGTAGTGTGTCTTGAGGGTCATCAGCTGACTGGTGTAAACAAAGTAGTGTGTCTTGAGGGTCATCAGCTGACTGGTGTAAACAAAGTAGTGTGTTTCAGAGGGTCATCAGCTGACTGATGTAAACAAAGTAATGTGTCTTGAGGGTCATCAGCTGACTGGTGTCAACAAAGTAGTGTGTCTTGAGGGTCATCAGCTGACTGATGTAAACAAAGTAGTGTGTCTTGAGGGTCATCAGCTGACTGATGTCAACAAAGTAGTGTGTCTTGAGGGTCATCAGCTGACTGGTGTAAACAAAGTAGTGTGATTCTGAGGGTCATCAGCTGACTGGTGTAAACAAAGTAGTGTGATTCTGAGGGTCATCAGCTGACTGGTGTAAACAAAGTAGTGTGTCTTGAGGGTCATCAGCTGACTGGTGTCAACACGCGGAGACGTTTTCAAACCATGGAGAGACGAGGTGAACCTAAGTGTGGCAGCCGAGAGGTGAAGTACGAATAGTCCGAAGCTTGGCGAGAGGAAATTTATTCTCCAATTTTTGTAAATCGTTTATAGGTAAATAAGTATAACATTCAGTTTGTTTTTTAAAGATGTTGTTCTGTACTACTGAAACACTTGTTCACTAAGAATTGTAATGTATAATTACCTTGTAACACTTATGTATATGTAATTTATATTGTATTTTTTTAAATAAAGATAAAAAAAAAAGAGGAAATGTCTGGTTGGTTGTAGTTTAATGTTGGGCTTAAGGCGTATCAACCGCGGAAGGATTATTAAGGCCACCACAATAGCTTATACTAACCAGCCAGGAGGGTAGAAAAGCCTAAGCTACTCTATCCCTTTGAGAAGTATTTTATTTTCTCAATAATCGTAAGTATATTTTAGTGCTGGACTTAATTTAGGAAGAAAAGTCTGTGTAAATACACCGAGGTTAGGTTATCTTGATGATTTCGGGGCTTTTTAGTGTCCCCGCGGCCCGGTCCTCGAACAGGCCTCCACCCCCCAGGAAACAGCCCGTGACAGCTGACTAACACCCAGGTACCTATTTTACTGCTAGGTAACAGGTAACCGAGACGTAGGATATATCCTTATGACTGACAAGTGAAACAGACTACATTAGCCTCTAGGTTGGACTGAAGAAAGCATAAATATCGGCCACTCAGCGTCGCAGGAGCACAATTTGCCTCATCGTTCACTACGTCACGAAGCTGTCTCCGACAGATGGAAAATGTTCCCATAAATTAATACAAAATACAGTTTAGGTTCGATTTTCTAGTGATGTATATAATTGCATTGGGGTTTACGGCACGGATGTTGAATTAGATGAGGTTATCTTAGAGATGATTTCGGGGCTTAGCGTACCCGAGGCCCGATCCTCGACCTGGTCTCCTTTTTGTTACACACCCCCAAGACAGCCCGTAGCAGCTGTCTAACTCCTAGATACCTATTTACTACTAGGTAACAGGGGCATCAGGGTAACAGAAACTCTGCCCAATTGTTTCCGCCTCCACCGGGGATCGAACCCGGAACCTCGGGACTACGAATCCGAAGCGCTGTCCACTCAGCCGGCAGGCCCCTTGTTGTAAATATTGTGTCTCTAAAAACACATACGTAAGGTCTTTAGTTCCGGTTGACTGTTATTGTTGGACTTGTAAACACTAAGACAACAAGCCTCCACACTGTAGGGTAACTGCAGTCGTTTCTCCAAGCTGTTGACGTCCAAACTATGCCAGCACACACCGGATGCTGTTGTTGTTATAGATTCAGCTACTCGGAACAAGTTTCAAGCAGCACGGGCTATGGTGAGCCCGTAACTTACCTGGCACAGGAGCGGGGCAAGTAGCACGGGCTATGGTGAGCCCGTAACTTACCTGGCACAGGAGCGGGGCCAGTAGCACGGGCTATGGTGAGCCCGTAACTTACCTGGCACAGGAGCAGGGCAAGTGCAATGGTGAGCCCGTAACTTACCTGGCACAGGAGCGGGGCAAGTAGCACGGGCTATGGTGAGCCCGTAACTTACCTGGCACAGGAGCGGGGCAAGTAGCACGGGCTATGGTGAGCCCGTAACTTACCTGGCACAGGAGCGGGGCAAGTAGCACGGGCTATGGTGAGCCCGTAACTTACCTGGCACAGGAGCGGGGCAAGTAGCACGGGCTATGGTGAGCCCATAACTTACCTGGCACAGGAGCAGGGCAAGTGCAATGGTGAGCCCGTAACTTACCTGGCACAGGAGCGGGGCAAGTAGCACGGGCTATGGTGAGCCCGTAACTTACCTGGCACAGGAGCGGGGCAAGTAGCACGGGCTATGGTGACCCCGTAGTGGACTTACCTGGCACAGGAGCGGGGCTGACACACACACACACACCGGATGCTGGACATTTCTTATAAACATACCAACCATGATGGAATTCTTGCAAGACGCGCAAGACATCTCAACCACTTTTTTTTACAAAAAAAAATTTCAGATTGCAAAATATATTTGCATATCTAGGGAAGTAAATAAATTTCTCGGCCTGTTTATATAATATTAATAATTTTTTTTAATCTTACTTAATTGAAACCTATAATGTGAAGAGTATAATTACTAAATTGTATGTTTTTGTTTATTAACTAAGATCAGCAAAAGTAAATTCTAAAATTTAAAGTCAACATTTTTCTCAAAATATAGTTTAGGTTTGAGCCTTAAACCCCCAGACCCTGTAACCGGTTATTTAGATAAGATATGGGTCTAGAGGTGCTAGATATTGAAACCTGTTTTGATCAAATTTAGGCTTCGGGGAAGTAGCTAGAACTTGTATCGATAAAGTTGAAAAAAAAACAATGATAGGATGGAGTGCTTCGTTCCCTGAACCACTCAACCTCCTACGGGCTCACCATAGCCCGTGCTACTTGGAACTTTTTGCTCCAGATAGCGAATTTTAAACAACAACTCAACCTCTTTCTATATACGGACTTCTCCAGCTCCACCCTCAGCTATATGGCGCCCCTTCCATCCCCCCAACCCTAATAGGCATATCGATCACCCCTACCCCCCCCCCCCCCCTTGGGGTTAATAAATACCCCTTTCCCCCCCTTCCTGTAGCTCCTCAGCCTCATTTTCTCTTTCTGATTTGCCAAACTGATCTTTTGTCAAGACTTTTAACACTGTGTTCTGGTCGTGGCAATAGTTTGTGTCTTGGCTCCCATGAACTGACGCCCATGGTTCCCCATGTACTGACGCCCATGGTCCCCCATGTACTGACGCCCATGGTCCCCCACGTACTGACGCCCATGGTCCCCCACGTACTGACGCCCATGGTCCCCCATGTACTGACGCCCATGGTCCCCCATGTACTGACGCCGTGGTCCCCCATGTACTGACGCCCATGGTCCCCCATGTACTGACGCCGTGGTCCCCCATGTACTGACGCCCATGGTCCCCCATGTACTGACGCCCATGGTCCCCCATGTACTGACGCCCATGGTCCCCCATGTACTGACGCCGTGGTCCCCCATGTACTGACGCCCATGGTCCCCCATGTACTGACGCCGTGGTCCCCCATGTACTGACGCCGTGGTCCCCCATGTACTGACGCCGTGGTCCCCCATGTACTGACGCCGTGGTCCCCCATGTACTGACGCCGTGGTCCCCCATGTACTGACGCCGTGGTCCCCCATGTACTGACGCCCATGGTCCCCCATGTACTGACGCCCATGGTTCCCCATGTACTGACGCCCATGGTCCCCCATGTACTGACGCCCATGGTCCCCATGTACTGACGCCCATGGTCCCCCATGTACTGACGCCCATGGTCCCCCATGTACTGACGCCGTGGTCCCCCATGTACTGACGCCCATGGTCCCCCATGTACTGACGCCCATGGTCCCCCATGTACTGACGCCCATGGTCCCCCATGTACTGACGCCCATGGTCCCCATGTACTGACGCCCATGGTACATTAATGCGACGTCGAATTAGCGTTGGTGACGTTAATGCGACGTTGAATTAGCGTTACTATTGTATACTGTGCCCAGTGGGTAGGACCTGAAATATGCTCCCTTGGTTTATGAGTGGTTTGTGCCTCATTCAGCAGGAGTCGTAACTCATGGATGGGTAGGAGACCCCTAGGCTACGACGCCCTGATCCACCTTATGTTTCAAGTCCATCCGGAACACAGCCTTCAGGGTTAGTAAGATATGTGTTTATCATTCAGAATGTTCAGTATTATGTTGATTGTTATGTGTATGTGTGTGTGTGTGTGTATGTATATATATATATATATATATATATATATATATATATATATATATATATATATATATATATATATATATATATATATATATATGCAACAATGATCACAAAAACACTGATCCAAGTATGCAGAATAACCACATATGAAAAATAGAAAATGCTTAACGCGTTTTCGGCTAATTCGCCTTCATCAGAGCAAAGTAGAATCATTTGATTCTACTTTGATTCTACTTTGCTCTGATGAAGGCGAATTAGCCGAAAACGCGTTAAGCATTTTCTATTTTTCATATGTGGTTATTCTGCATATATATATATATATATATATATATATATATATATATATATATATATATATATATATATATATATATATATATATATATGTTTTGTGTAGTAATTTACAGTCTTCTCCAGCTTAGTTCAGCTTCTGAGGTGTGGAATTGCTGAATTATATTCTCAGTAGCTGTTCACTCTTCTGTAGTAATCTATCAGTGGGTTAGTGGTGTAACTGGGGTAGTAAGTGTGTGTTGTAGGTTAAGACGAGGAGCTCGCGACTTGAGGTCATCTCTGGCGGCCCTGTCGGGCGATGTGGCAACAGGAAACTCATCTTGCGAAAATATTAACTCCACATGTGTAACATCTGTTGATGTTGTTGTAGAATGATTAGGTTGTGGGCAGGAATTGGAGTACCAAACGTCCACTGCTTTTCCTTAGTTTATTATAAATATATATATATATATATATATATATATATATATATATATATCTTCTACACCAGGCCAGGAGCTAGCTAGTGTGTGTGTAAGGGGAGCGCGTGTAGCCGGTCTGATGCCCGGGCTGTGTCTGAGGTCTGAGGGCTGCAGCAGAGTAGATTACGAATCTGCTGACGACGTTGTTGATACCTATTAAGTTGTTTAGCTTAAGAGGGTATTAGGTCACCCTATGTGTATGTCCATGGCGACTAACTGGCGTCCAACACCGCTCGGCACGCTATCATCGGCGTCCTCGGTGATCTGCTTGAAAAATTTGAAAACCCTTGGGCGTGTACCTAACACTATATACAGGGATTTACCTATAGTGGCCGTAAACAAACAAGTTTTGAGACGTCCAACACATGCTCATTTACGATGGTGGACTGATGCTGACATGTAACAAAACCATTGGTGTTCCTTAAAGCCATTATGTTCGTCCACCTTAAGAAATCCTGGCTCGACCCAGCAGGAAAGAAGAGGCATTCTTCAAGAGAACGAAACGCTCTTTATTTCCTACATTTTGGCCGGAAGGAAGACAGAGAGTGTCATAAGACACCGTCAACTGCGCCTCTTCACCCTTATCATCAGAGCTCGTCGTAATACGGAAAGGTCGTGATCCAACATGGATGGACCTCGTGGCTTACTTCATCGACTTTGATGCCACCGTCCGCCATGATCAACCTCTAGACTCTATTACTCCCTTGATGGTATCTGAAGGGCGTGCTAATCATCATCAAGAGACTCGCCCGCACATCAACTCCGACGTCACATGCAGAAGACTGCACAATACGCTCCCGCCTGGCGTCCTTGAATTTCCTTTGCTGTGAAATCTATTCGGGAAAATTTGGACACTACCTACCTTGTGTAGCTTCCGCGGGAGCAGTAGCCTCGCGGAGCCCGCGGTCGGAGTGTGCCCACGGAGCCATAGTGCCCACTCCGGTTTTATCTTTTTTTTTTTTTTTTTTTTTTGAGATATATACAAGAGTTGTTACATTCTTGTACAGCCACTAGTACGCGTAGCGTTTCGGGCAGGTCGCTGGAATACGATCCCCGCCGCGAAGAATCGTTGTTACAACCAAGTACACATTTTACTGTTGAGTTAAACAGAGGCTACAGTTAAGGAATTGCGCCCAGTAAATCCTCCCCGGCCAGGATACGAACCCATGACAAAGCGCTCGCGGAACGCCAGGCGAGTGTCTTACCACTGCACCACGGAAACTGCCTTTTTGGTGGGAATTCCGGCGAAGGGAAGGTTTCACTTTCGTCCAGTGGCGATGCAGTCTGCGTCAATAAATAGATGAATGTCCGCTGGTGACGCATATTGCGTCAAAATTAAAAATATTTGTTAAAATTATATTTTTTCTCCGATCATTATGGGAAGGGATTTAAAATGTGCGCCAACGTCTTCCCATTTTCTGTGATGGCCCACGTGGCCTCAAGGGGTGGATAAGCAGTAATGCTCACCCCGATTGATTGATTGATGAAGATTAGGCCACCCAAAAGGTGGCACGGGCATGAATAGCCCGTAAGTGGTGGCCCTTTTGAGCCATTACCAGTATCAAGAGCTGATACTGGAGATCTGTGGAGGTGCGACTACACCCTGCGTGACGGGAGATGTCTCTCGTGTGGTAATGGCTCAAAAGGGCCACCACTTACGGGCTATTCATGCCCAAGCCACCTTTTGGGTGGCTTAATCTTCATCAATCAATCACTTCAGGAAACCTTTTCCTGGAACAGGTGAAGTGGTTCAGCCTAATGCTCAACTCACGCTCTACAAGCATCATTGGGTGGCAAGTACAGACACTTTTTTTCATTGTTTTTATACATATGATACTGTGGTTTGTACTTTATCTTATGGTATTGGTAATGTTGTTCTTCCATTTGCCCTTATATACATATATCCCTTTAGAGCATTCTAATGCGAACAATTTGATACCAAAATAAACGACGTACAACGAAAATTACGCTGAGAAAACTGAAAAGAGTATTCACATTTGAGTGTAGTCGCTCCCTCAGGCGAAACGCTCGGCGCACCTGTGACTCAGGCGAAACGCTCGGCGCACCTGTGGCTCAGGCGAAACGCTCGGCGCACCTGTGACTCAGGCGAAACGCTCGGCGCACCTGTGACTCAGGCGAAACGCTCGGCGCACCTGTGACTCAGGCGAAACGCTCGGCGCACCTGTGGCTCAGGCGAAACGCTCGGCGCACCTGTGGCTCAGGCGAAACGCTCGGCGCACCTGTGACTCAGGCGAAACGCTCGGCGCACCTGTGACTCAGGCGAAACGCTTGGCGCACCTGTGACTCAGGCGAAACGCTCGGCGCACCTGTGGCGCGCACGCCGAAAACGGGAAAGTGATCAAATTATTAATATGAATTTCCTCAGCGAGGGAGAAGGAAACTAACAGGCGGTGGTCGACGCCCAAATTATTACCATATAAATTGACCAGACCACACACTAGAAGGCGAAGGGACGACGACGTTTCGGTCCGTCCTGGACCATTCTCAAGACACTCGACTTGAGAATGGTCCAGGACGGACCGAAACGTCGTCGTCCCTTCACCTTCTAGTGTGTGGTATTGTCAACATACTCCAGCCACGTTATTGTGACTCATCGCCTGCATTACCGTATAAAGGCTGGAATTGTATTGTTGTTTGTACCACAAAGCAAGTACAAACAGCATAGTGGCCTGGCGTGGATACCTAACAACTTGGGGCCCCTTCTCCTAACTACCCCATTAGCTTGCACTCTAGTTTACTGAACTACCCTTGTTCTTACTTAAGTATCAAGACGCACTGTTGCCACCTATGTGTCTAAGCAGCTTGCTCGCCTCCTACCGCTTGGACGGTGGCCCGCGCGGGCGACTGTACTCCCCGTTCCCTTCATCTCCTACTACGTAAAAACTCCTCCCTTCTAACCTAACCGGAAACTTACCAACTCAAGCAAGCAACCCACCTGTCAATCATATACACAGAAAACGTGGATATTTTTGAGCCATAACTTTACATAACAAGGGAGCCGGTCGGCCGAGCGGACAGCACACTGGACTTGTGATCCTGTGGTCCCGGGTTCGATCCCAGGCGCCGGCGAGAAACAATGGGCAGAATTCCTTTCACCCTATGCCCCTGTTACCTAGCAGTAAAATAGGTACCTGGGTGTTAGTCAGCTGTCACGGGCTGCTTCCTGGGGGGTGGAGGCCTGGTTGAGGACCGGGCCGCGGGGACACTAAAGCCCCGAAATCATCTCAAGATAACCAAGATCTCAAGTTAACAAGTTGCAAGTGCAAGGTTGGTCACCATAACGTGCAGGACGCGACCTATTAGTTGAGAGAACAGGTTGGGCTGGTGATGTTGTGTCATGCACCAAGCTATCACCAATTACATGTTAATATTATACTATCTTTGCCTCATATTTCTAATTCCAAATTGAAATTGAAATTGAAATAAGTTTATTGAGGTAAAATACACACAAAGGGATGAGGTAGCTCAGCTATTCTCACCCCGTTCAGTACAGCGTGTTAATACATACATATACACACATCACAGGCAATAAACGTATTACCGAACATTCTGAGAGATAAACATATACAATTCCTCCTTTACACAAGTATCTAATTCCAATGTCTATTTATTTCACAATGTTTTTATCTGTGTGGATATCCAACATCCAGGCCGGTGTGTAGGATACCCAACATCCAGGCCGGTGTGTAGGATACCCAACATCCAGGCCGGTGTGTAGGATACCCAACATCCAGGCCGGTGTGTAGGATACCCAACATCCAGGCCGGTGTGTAGGATACCCAACATCCAGGCCGGTGTGTAGGATACCCAACATCCCGACCACTGAGTAGGATAACCAACATCCAGACCACATATCATCTCGTGAGGCGGCGGGACTCATACCAGGCTCACGTAGCCTAGCCATCATCATCCTCCGAGACTAAATGATGAATATTTTAAGTCGTTTTTAATTCAGTAGACACTGTCGTTTTAAGGTATAACTGACATATATCACCCTCTACCCACTTATTGAGGTCCCCCACATATACCTACTCCTAGGTTCAACCCTAGGACCTTCCCCTAGATTCAACCCCACACCAGTTGCCTAACTCCCGGGTACCTACTCCCTGCTAGGTGAACAGAGGCGTCAGGTGCAATGAAACGTGCCTAAACGTTTCTGTCCCGCCAGGAATTGAACCATGGTCACTCGGTTATGAGCCGAGGACTTAAACTACTGTGATTTAACGCTTCAGAAAGGCTTATCACTAACCTTTAAGCTACAAACAATGCTAATAAGCGTTTCTCTCTTGTTAGAGGCAAGAGAAATAAGCAAAATTTAACTTACCTTATGAATTCACGAGACTAACAATGTCTGCAGTTATATTAACCGCAAAAGGACATATGGAAAGACTCATTAAATTGATCAGTGTAAAGTGCAATGTAGTCCACGAGGGTGAGGGAATGAGGTAGAAGGATATGTGGGGCGGCGTGGGAGAGAATAATCTCCCCTGAGGATGGGCTCTGTGGCTGGGCGGGCGACTAGAAGCCGCCGCTCCTAATATAAGGTAATACAGTCTTGCCGGAGTTTGGTCGTATGCGAGGAGCTGGCCCAGTCCGGGAACATTAACTGTGTTATCTCTATGCACAGTCATCCTTCCTTAGTCGTCTCCAGACATAGCTACCCTTCCTCCGATTGATTGATGAAGATTAAGCCACCAAAAAGGCATGAATTGTCGGAAAATCCGACACCATTTAAAAATATTACATACAGGCAGATAATATTGCTGCTGTGTTGTATAAACAAGGTATAAACAAGTTAACCCATAGAAAATGTAACTTGTAGTGGAATTTCCGTCTATAGAAAACGGGATATCATTACCACATACTATTATAAATTCACCACCTATTATGGTGGGAATTATTCTTAAATACATTAGTCTTTGGACTTTACCATCATAAAAACATCTCATATAAATTAACTTAATTATCAGAATTAAAATAGAGTAAATGTGACCCTTCTATCACTTTCTGACATCTGGACAATGTAGGCCAGTAGCGTCAGTTGTGAGGGAGTGGTCAGGCATTGTTGTTGTCACCTCCGAGACGCGAGACGTGTGGAGCAAATTTGGCTCCTATCATATCTGGACAATGTCGGCCAGTAGCGTCAGTAGTATGGAGTGTCAGCCATTGTTATTGTACTTAGACCAGAGGCATGGGAGCAATTCGGCTCCTGTTAATTTTACTTGGACGAAGTGTTATGGAAGCCAAAGGTGTACCATCATCAACACGCGGTCAACAAATACAAGTTAAGTGTTCTGCCGAAACTCGTTTATCTAATTATTTGTGGCCATGAATATTAGGTAGATATAAAGGGCGACCCGGTTAGAATACGAACCGCCTCATACTAAAGGTAATTAAGCCTAGGTCTTTATGGTTCCTTGTACAGTGTTTTCTCTGATACAGCTGTCATATATTAGGATTCTGGCTTCATAGCTAGCGCCCTTTTGACAGGTCAAGACGAGGAAGCATGCTTTGTGCACCAGTTACTGGGTGATGGAAGCTACCTCAAAGAGGATAATTTGGTGTCAACATCCTAGTTATACCTGGTGGACTAAGGCCTGCTGTACAAATAAGATAAAGAACCTCTTCAATGTATGTAGTCTAATACTGTAGTTTGATTGGCTGCATATATATAAATTCAATATAAACCCCCCCTAATGTGTAGAGGATCGATTTGTGAGATTATTGTAGAAATACAGTCCACTTATCATCATACAAATTGCTATCGAAGTATATAAATTAATGTAAATATAAATTCATATAAATTAAATAAATATAAATCTCACAGGTCGGTTCCCACATGAATAGCCCGTAAGTGGAGGTCTTTTTGAGCCATTACCAGTATCAATAGATGATACTGGAGATCTGTGGAGGTGCGGCTGCACCCTGCGTGACGTGATGGGAGATGTCTCCCGTACCCTTTCTCCGTAGCCTCCAGACATAGCCTTCCTCCCTCTGTAGCCTCAAGGTATAGCCATGCTCCCTCCTTGCCGCTGTCTTCACCATTTTTCATCAACAATGAAGATCTCGTGCCGCACCCATTACTTAGTACCAAAAAAAAAGCCTTCTCATCTATAATTGTGTAGGTTAGGTTTAATATATGGCTTAATACGATGTTGTACCTGTTGTCGGAGAGTGTATAAGGCTAGGTCTTATGGCATCTGAGGGTGGGTGTGTGTACTCACCTAGTTATGCTTCCGGGGGTTGAGCTCTGGCTCTTTGGTCCCGCCTCTCAGCTGTCAATCAACTGGTGTACAGGTTCCTGAGCCTATTGGGCTCTATCATATCTACACTTGAAACTGTGTATGGAGTCAGCCTCCACCATATCGCTGCCTAATGCATTCCATTGTATGTGTGTGTGTGTGTGTGTGTAATTACCTAAGTGTAGTTACAGGATGAGAGCTACGCTCGTGGTGTCCCGTCTTCCCAGTACTCTTTGTCATATAACGCTTTGAAACTACTGACGGTCTTGGCCTCCACCACCTTCTCCCCTAACTTGTTCCAACCGTCTACCACTCTATTTGCTAAAGTGAATTTTCTTATATTTCTTCGGCATCTGTGTTTAGCTAGTTTATATATATGACCTCTTGTTCTTAAAGTTCCAGGTCTCAGGAAATCTTCCCTATCGATTTTATCAATTCCTGTTACTATTTTGTATGTAGTGATCATATCACCTCTTTTTCTTCTGTCTTCTAGTTTTGGCATATTTAATGCCTCTAACCTTTCCTCGTGTGTGTGTGTGTGTGTGTGTGTGTGTGTGTGTGTGTGTGTGTGTGTGTGTGTGTGTGTGTGTGTGTGTGTGTGTGTGTGTGTGTGTGTGTGGCAACATTGGTGGTGGAGGCATGTCGCCGCCACCGATATTGGCAAACTCCGTCGCGATTGAATTACCCTAAATTACGGAGCTTGGGAATTTCCCCACCTCCGGCGGCGCCCCCCCCCCCCCTCTGGGGGGACTTACAGTGACCTCACCACACCGGCCCCCCCCCCTCCCCCCTGGGGAAGTTACAGTGACTTCACTGTATCTACGCTACTACCCATCCGTATTAATTACTAGCCTGTCCTAGTAATTATCACTCCTATGCGTTTGTAGTCAAAACCAACACATTAGGGTTAATCAAATGTTTTCAGTTCTTTTATATTTTCACATGGCGATAGTTTAGTTATATTGAACTGACCAAGTTATGCCTTTAATATGAGGCATTGTTTGCATTCCTGGGTGAATATAGTTCTATACTGCATCAAGAAACTAATCCCACATAACCCTCATACTCAGCTTGATGCTAAATTAATTGCCTTTGAACACAAAGACAGTCTACAGACTGAAAGCAACAGTCGAGGGGAATGTAAGTAGTTAGCATAGTGTTTTAAAGTTGAGCTGTTAGCTGTTCCAGAAGCTAATTGAAAACACTGCAGTAGAAAGCTTAGTTAACTCCGGCTCCCTTTCTTCACTACAAGCTCTTAAATAACTGCAGTAGAAAGCTTAGTTAACTCCGGCTCCCTTGCTTCACTACTAGCTCTTAAATAACTGACAATCAAACTGTAACGTGCATATCTCTGAAGCCAAAGAAATAAATGGATAATTAATAAAGGGACCAGTGTCAAATATGTGAGTATCCCCTCACATGTTCGGATGAAAGAACATGTTAATTAATGTCTCGGGGCGTCATTGTTCTCTATATTCCGTGATAATGTTTATACTAATATAAGGGTTTCCATGGCTTCAAGGAGTTGGAAACCCCTTGGTCTAGACGGTGTTATAATTTGAGTCATTCAGGCAATTTAATATTGTGATACCCTGTGTTCGATCACAGTTACGAATGTTCGAATAACCGTCAACTTTCAGGTACGAAATTTTCTTGAAAGCCCCCAACCCGACGTGCCGCCATGTTAACAGATGTAGCATGTGTAAGAGGGGGAATATAAGACATTTTATACTCACTGGAGTAATTATTCTTACCTTCATCCTATTCTTACCTTTCATCTTATTCTTACTTTTCATTTTATTCTTACATTTTTCTCAGTTACTCCTCACCTTTCGTCTCACTCTCTTACCATATTTGTGAACCTGTCCGTCCCTTACAGGGACGTAAAGGTACGGGGTCACGATAGCCCGTGCTACATGGACATTTCGTTCAGAGTAACAATATCTAAAACAACAAACATCCTCTCTTCTATCTTACGACCTGATAATGGTCGTGGCGGATAGGAAAGTCGTCGTCCCTTCATCCTCTGTGAGGTGTGGCCAGGTAGGTACGCTTCTGGCTAGGCAAAACCTCTTCAAATTTGACCCTTAGTGTTGCAGAAGTCAGTGTGTTGCAATGTTGCGTGGTGGAAACTTCTAGTATAGGCTCGAGGGAGCCGGTCGCCCGAGCGGACAGCACGCTAGACTTGTGATCCTGGGT
Organism: Procambarus clarkii; assembly: GCF_040958095.1. Lineage (NCBI taxonomy): Eukaryota > Metazoa > Arthropoda > Malacostraca > Decapoda > Cambaridae > Procambarus > Procambarus clarkii. Next base: position 13,278,501 of record NC_091227.1, on the reverse strand, counting down.
TCGATCCCGGGCGCCGGCGAGAAACAATGGGCAGAGTTTCTTTCACTCTATACCCCTGTTACCTAGCAGTAAAATAGGTATCTGGGTGTTAGTCAGCTGTTACGGGCTGCTTCCTGGGGGTGGAGGCCTGGTCGAGGACCGGGCCGCGGGGACACTAAAAAGCCCCGAAATCATCTCAAGATAACCTCAAGATATACTTGTCTAGTCATCTCATGTTTTGCTCATATAAAGTGCAGATTTTCTTTATTCACTAACAGTGAACGAATGGACAGACAGTGAATAATAATGATTAATAATATCGATATTATATAATTGCGTGTGACCTCGCGGGCTGTGATAACTGAGTGACCTCGCGGGCTGTGATAACTGAGTGACCTCGCGGGCTGTGATAACTGAGTGACCTCGCGGGCTGTGATAACTGAGTGACCTCGCGGGCTGTGATAACTGAGTGACCTCGCGGGCTGTGATAACTGAGTGTGGCATCTGGCAGCAGAGGACACTGGTTAGTGCCCTCGCGCTGTTCCGGGATCGTTCCCGAGTGGCTGTTTTGGGGTCGTTCCCGAGTGTTTACGTTGTTCTGGGGTCGTATGGACAAGTTTTCCACCGTTACATAATCATGTTTGCGAACGGCAGGCCGCCCGCCGGCTGATATCGTATGCACTCGAGGGGGAACTATTATCAGCCATTTAATGTCGGAAATGTATTAAAGAATGTGTATTTATATGTTACAAAAGACATTTTCGTGATTATTGGAGTCGCTGTTTTGGAACAAGAGAAATAAACGGACGTAAAGGCTTCATCCAGCATAGGTGATGTCGGACATAAAAAGCTTTGTTATGGTGTGAGTTGGTGTTTATGTAGCGCGGCTGTACCGCCGTTATCGTACCCGCCCGGGCAAATTGTTGAACTTGAGCGCTCAGGTGAATAATGCCGCCACCAGCCCGACCACCGCTCTCTCGGCTTGCTAATGACTTGTTAATGAGTCCAGGTACGAGTCAACTTTACTTAATATTCCTAATGCCGTCCTTTCTATTCATATATATCTGGGCGGAGTTGAGTGACGTCTCTCGTGTCTCTCTGGTTGACAGAAAACGGGAGATATACTTTGGGGAAACTCATGATTTTTAAACTATATGGTTGAATTTTTGCATACGGATCAAGAATACGTATGCAAGACTAAGTCACCTTATCAGCTGGAGGTGTTCGGGTAATGCCGCATGTAATCCGTAAATACTACTGATTGTTTTGAGGGGGACTAATCCTCTTAATTAAAGCTGAATTACTGTCATGCGCGCCATTAACAAAGTTGGGCCCGTCTTGCTGACAATAAGAACCCTATTGAGTGTAGTTCTAAGATCGCCATGGAGCTTTCAATATAATATTCGTTGAATAGGTCAAAGGTACACGAGTACGATGTTCTGCTGATGTATTTGGCAGAAGCACTCCAGTATGTGGATGACTCCCAGCCCAGCCACTTGGGCTGGACGGTAGAGCGACGGCCTGGCTTCATGCAGGTCGGCGTTCAATCCCCGACCGTCCTCAAGTGGTTGGCCATCATTCCTTCCCCTCTGTCCCATCGCAAATCCTTATCCTGATCCCTTCCAAATGCTATATAGTCGTAATGGGCTGATGTTTTGCGGTCGGGAGACATCTCCCGTCACGCAGGGTGCAGTCACACCTCCACAGATCTCCAGTATCATCTATTGATACTGGTAATGGCTCAAAAGGGCCACCACTTACGGGCTATTCGTGCCCGTGCCACCTTTTGGGTGGCTTAATCTTCATCAATCAATCAATCACGTTTTCCGCAGATAATTCCCTCCCCTCCTAGTGGGAACAAGAGGTGGAATGGCTCGCTCATATCCCCTTCCCACCTGCCCTCTTCTACACCACCATCATATGAACCAGACACAACCCTGCGGCGGTGTTTAGTTCTAGCTGTGTACACGGTGTCCTCCCATGGTGGACTGGTTGACGAGCGGCCACTGACTGGTTCTGGTTGATGTGTCGGGAACAGATTCCACCGGGCCCTGATGCAGTTAATATGACCCTAACCTCAGTAAATCCGTGACAGCGACTCTCCCGGACACAGTTTACCGCCGACACATTTGGGTCTGTCAATACGGACTTCCGAATTCATTTCGTTATTCATTTCACTCATCTTAATTTACTCGTGTAATTGCAAGTAAATTATATATTCAATATTAGTGTGTAGGCCCAGAGAGAGAGAGAGAGAGAGAGAGAGAGAGAGAGAGAGAGAGAGAGGAGGGGGGGAATGTCTGAGGTTGGAGGCCAGACGCTTGGGGCTAGCCTAACCCAACTTTGCTGGGTGAATGGTGTGGGGTACGGGACGGACATAGGCTTGTCGGATTCGGTACTATTGGTCCTATTAAGAGCGGGTCGGCCATAATAGCGACCCCCCCCCCTCTCCAAATAATCGGTGAAAGGTTGCTAACAGAGTCCCTTAATTTCTTAATATCTACATAAACGGAAATGTCTGTTCTCGGTTGAAAGCCGGGCTGGGGAGAAAGGAGATAAGAGGGGGAGGGTAGAGAGAAGTGAGAAAATGGGGGAGATGGGAGAGAAGAGGGAGAGGGGGAGGGAAGAGGGAGAGGGGAGAGAGAGAGAATCCCGGGCACCGCCGGGTACCCCTTCTACAGTATGCAGACGATGAGTCACAATAACGTGGATGAAGATATGGTGATCAACTCACACACCAGAAGATGGAGATACGACGACGTTCTGGTCCGTCCTCCACCATTCTAAAGTCGTGTGAGAGCCATTCTAAAGTAGTGTGAGTGAGTGAGTGTGTGTGCGTGCGTGCGTGCGTGCGTGCGTGCGTGCGTGCGCGTGTGTGTGCGTGCGTGTGTGTGTGTGTGTGTGTGTGTGTGTGTGTGTGTGTGTGTGTGTGTGTGTGTGTGTGTGTGTGTGTGTGTGTGTGTGTGTGTGTGTGTGTGTAATTTATGATAAGATGCCTCCCAGGTGCATAAACTTTTTAATCCAAGCTTTCTGGCAGTAAAGAGTCGGAGCGGCGGCCGCGTCCTGAGAGGGTCCTTCGGGCAAGACGTACTGATAACCCAATGTCGAATTTATTTTCTCTGGGAATGGAGTAATTTACTGGTTGTAGGAGATCAAAGCCTCGTCCTCTGGGTACGAGTAAGTGGCTCAGCTCCTCGCTGACCTGCCAACGCGACATTTTTTTCCAGGACCCGTCGGCAAAGGAATGAAAGTTAAGTCTTTATTTTGCAATATTGATTAACTTTGAAAGTGCAGAGCTCAGGTGTCTAATCTTTATATTAGAATGAGTGCACATTAAGTAATTATCAAAGAGCTATGTAGCACCAGGAGTTACACATTAAGAAATTAGCGGCTCTGAAATTGAACCTAGCCTATTCCTTCAGTAAACAGAACCTTGTCAGTGTCCCGTTTGGTGCTTAATATTTAGTGATATTGGCTATGACACGATGGGTTATCTATCTCTACGATACGTTATCTACGATGAGGATATTTGCGCTGTAGAAAACACAATTATCTCTCGTACGACCCAGAGATTCTTGAGTTTGAATGCTGGCCAGTTATTGGAGACTGCCTCACTCTTTTTTGGAGACTTTGCTAATTTAAGCTTTTAATTAGTTTACAGGTAACTTTATATTTTGTAAGGTCAAATCTTTTTGATAATCTTTAGTGTACGTCATCTGTCTGAAAGCTGTGTTTCTGTATTCCTTACAGCGGTTCGTTCTGTACAGATAGCTTCTGAATTTGAGGTCAAGATGCTGTTGCTGTATCTTGATAGTGCAGCTAAACAATATAGACCATATTAAATGGTTAGAACTGCCTTTTAATTAGGAGGATCCTTCAGCCTCTGTGTCGTACTGGCATATGAACAATGAAGCTACTGAAATTGTCGATCGTGCTATGTAGAAAATTGGCAATACATTGCTGATGTAGAAAATTGGCGGATGTAGAAATTTGGAACTGATGTTTAACAAATTGACGATATTTCAATTGTAGAAATGCAATTGGCGATGTAGAAGAAAAAAAAAAGAGACGCAACTTGAAGATGCTTCACATGTTAATAGATTGTCCACATTTTCTTGATTGTTGATCATCTTATCAGAATTAATATACAACTAACCATAATGAGGAATTGCCAGAATAGTTTCTTTTAAGAATAACAGTAATTCTAACATAATATCTGTCTCCTGCTATAGTGCAACCCGTTCTCGCACTTTCTTACAGTCAATATTGACTTATTAAATACGTGCATATGTGACATACTAATCATACTAGTTTACCTTGAAAAGCTTTATAGAAAACACCAACCTTACCTAACCTTTTTAGTATTAGGTAAGGTTAGGTAAGGTCAGTGTTTTCTATGAAGCTTTTCAAGGTAAACTAGTATGTTTAGTATGTCACATATGCACGTATTTAATAAGTCAATATTGACTATACGAAAGTGCGAGAACGGGTTGTACAGTGACCACGAGACCAGTTAGCGGATTAAGATTATGGGGATTAACTCTTGGAATCCTGATGAAGAGGTCTGCATGGCGAGGTCTCCGTTCAGCTGGGTGGCGCTAGGCTGCAGGGCCTAGGCTACTGGAGCAGACTCCTGGGCCGAGGCTGCTGGGATGACCTCCACTCGGCCGAGGCTACTGTACGGGCCGAGGCTACTTTGCGGTTACAGGACAAATCAGGGTGTCGTTGCCCTTCAATCCCTTCCACGATACGTTGTTGCTCGGCCTGTAGCTCTTGGGCCGAATCCTCCGTGCTGTTCGACTCTTGCGATCTCTGACTTCCGCATCGTCACTTTCGTCATCCATAACAAGTCATCATGACGGAGCGTCTGTGCGACCGCCTAAATCCCCAATCCACACGGCCTGTCAGATTCAGTGGTCCTTGGCCACTCTTTTCTGCCTCCGATTGATCCTTAATGACCCATTATTCGTCAGTTGGGCAAATTCCTCAACTGAATTACAGTTTAGGAATTAGCCCAACGTCACACCCCCAGGGGGCATACAAAGGAGCACCCCAGTGGCTCCATGTATGCCCCCTGGGTGTCCCCTGAAGTGTGTCTGGGGTGTCCCCTTAGGTGACGTCTGGCTCCTGCTCAGCCGGAGGTCACTGGAAGACGTTTTGTGTGTTTACCCAAGTTTAGGAGCAGTTAGACCGCGACTTTGTTCGTCTACTCAAAGAGTTCACAGGACGCCTGACGCTCTATCGTCTGGGGTCATTGGGTATCGACAGTGTTGCTGCTGGTGTTACGTGGGGCGGGAGTCTGGTGCGTGGCTCCGCGGAGGAGTCTAGCAGCTCACCAAACATCTACCTAACACCTAGTGTGTTCATCTGCCACAAGGCGCAGTAGTCTTCATCCGACACGCGACGTGTATATCTGGGGGGTAGAAATAGCCTAAGCTACTCTATCCCTTTGAGATGTATTTACTGCTTATCTCAATAAACATACTTGAACTTGAACTTGAACTTGACGTGTATATAACCACAAGGTTTTGCGTTTTATGCCAGCAACAGAACCCCGGGAGCATCCAGCACTCCGCCACGGCCCCCTAAATCAACAAGGGGGCAGGATCTTCACTAAGTATTTGACATAGAGAAAAGGTTCAAGTTAGGGGAATACATAGAGCGTTCAAAGGTTGTGAATCTCGTCAAGGTTCAGAGATTCTGGCCAGGAAGCGAAGAAACAGCAGGTGTTTAATTCCCCTCTGAGGAGCTGAAACAGGGAAACTGACACTTCGGTAGCATCAACAAACGTAGAAACCATTTAACTATATGTAGGAGAATACATATCTAAACCTTTCTACCTAGAACAACCGAGAATCTATGCATGCTTGTTAGCATTGCAAAAGCACTTAAATCACTTGTGGTTTAGTGCTCAAGAACCCACTACACTGAACAAATCCACAAGGGCCGTGACGAGGATTCGAACCTGCGTCCAAGAGGATCCCAGACGCTGCATTAATCGACTGAGCTACGACATGGTCAAAAGAGTTGAAACCGAAGTTCTACTGAACTTACTGGATCCTGCAGCCTCTCCGAGACGTTGTTCATTTGATGCATCACGTTAGTGTGATTTCTGCGTGTAACCCACTACACTGTATATTGTGTAGGGTTGTGTAGGGTTGATAAATGTTAATCTTCTTGTTTGAGGAGCTGTTCACTTGAGACAGTTAAGCAAGTCTCAGCTGTGTCTGGGTACAAGTGGCAGGATGAACAACCCAGCGGGTTTTCTTCCTATTGGGGAGTGTTGTACATTCTGCTATGGCGGTGTGTCCACTCACAAGATGAGTGGCGCTGCCCAATACTGTCACTATGGCGGTGTGTCCACTCACAAGATGAGTGGCGCTGCCCAATACTGTCACAATGGCGGTGTGTTCACTCACAAGATGAGTGGCGCTGCCCAATACTGTCACTATGGCGGTGTGTCCACTCACAAGATGAGTGGCGCTGCCCAATACTGTCACAATGGCGGTGTGTCCACTCACAGGATGAGTGGCGCTGCCCAATACTGTCACTATGGCGGTGTGTCCACTCACAAGATGAGTGGCGCTGCCCAATACTGTCACAATGGCGGTGTGTCCACTCACAGGATGAGTGGCGCTGCCCAATACTGTCACTATGGCGGTGTGTCCACTCACAGGATGAGTGGCGCTGCCCAATACTGTCACTATGGCGGTCTGTCCACTCACAAGATGAGTGGCGCTGCCCAATACTGTCACTATGGCGGTGTGTCCACTCACAAGATGAGTGGCGCTGCCCAATACTGTCACTATGGCGGTGTGTCCACTCACAAGATGAGTGGCGCTGCCCAATACTGTCACTATGGCGGTGTGTCCACTCACAAGATGAGTGGCGCTGCCCAATACTGTCACTATGGCGGTGTGTCCACTCACAAGATGAGTGGCGCTGCCCAATACTGTCACTATGGCGGTGTGTCCACTCACAGGATGAGTGGCGCTGCCCAATACTGTCACTATGGCGGTGTGTCCACTCACAAGATGAGTGGCGCTGCCCAATACTGTCACAATGGCGGTGTGTCCACTCACAGGATGAGTGGCGCTGCCCAATACTGTCACTATGGCGGTGTGTCCACTCACAGGATGAGTGGCGCTGCCCAATACTGTCACTATGGCGGTCTGTCCACTCACAAGATGAGTGGCGCTGCCCAATACTGTCACTATGGCGGTGTGTCCACTCACAAGATGAGTGGCGCTGCCCAATACTGTCACTATGGCGGTGTGTCCACTCACAAGATGAGTGGCGCTGCTCAATACTGTCACTATGGCGGTGTGTCCACTCACAGGATGAGTGGCGCTGCCCAATACTGTCACTATGGCGGTGTGTCCACTCACAAGATGAGTGGCGCTGCCCAATACTGTCACTATGGCGGTGTGTCCACTCACAGGATGAGTGGCGCTGCCCAATACTGTCACTATGGCGGTGTGTCCACTCACAAGATGAGTGGCGCTGCCCAATACTGTCACTATGGCGGTGTGTCCCCTCACAAGATGAGTGGCGCTGCCCAATACTGTCACTATGGCGGTGTGTCCACTCACAAGATGAGTGGCGCTGCCCAATACTGTCACTATGGCGGTGTGTCCACTCACAAGATGAGTGGCGCTGCCCAATACTGTCACTATGGCGGTGTGTCCACTCACAAGATGAGTGGCGCTGCCCAATACTGTCACTATGGCGGTGTGTCCACTCACAGGATGAGTGGCGCTGCCCAATACTGTCACTATGGCGGTGTGTCCACTCACAGGATGAGTGCCGCTGCCCAATACTGTCACTATGGCGGTGTGTCCACTCACAGGATGAGTGGCGCTGCCCAATACTGTCACTATGGCGGTGTGTCCACTCACAGGATGAGTGGCGCTGCCCAATACTGTCACTATGGCGGTGTGTTCACTCACAAGATGAGTGGCGCTGCCCAATACTGTCACTATGGCGGTGTGTCCACTCACAAGATGAGTGGCGCTGCCCAATACTGTCACTATGGCGGTGTGTCCACTCACAAGATGAGTGGCGCTGCCCAATACTGTCACTATGGCGGTGTGTCCACTCACAAGATGAGTGGCGCTGCCCAATAAACTCGCCCCTCGGGGCAAAATTTAAAAAAAAATTAAAACTGTATATTGTCTAACAGATCTCTAACCCTGTCTACTGAAAGAGGAACATGTGTATTTTCTGGTTAGTATTGAGTGAATAAATGACAACCTCTGTGGTTGAACACAACAATCCAGCCATTCCCTCCAACCTCACCCCCCCTCACTTTCCAACCTCACCCCCCCCCCGTCTCCCATGGTCCCCCCCCCTCACCCCTCCCCTCCGAATCCCGTGGTCCCCCCTCACCCCCCCCCCTCGTACGTCTCCCCCCTAATCCCGCACCCCTCGCCCCCCCCCCCTGACCCCTAAACCCGCACCCCTCCCACCCCACCCCACTCCCCCCCCCTGACACACAGGACGCCGGGTAATATGACAACAGTGTTGTGTTGACACATCTATTTTTATGCAGATGTCTCCAGTGTTGCCAAGAGCCCGGGCCAGTCTTGCCTTGTTATGTTAATGGCGCCTCTCACATTATATCATAAACAACGTCTGCGTAGCCGCGGTCACGTGGCAACACTGCTATTGTTTACCACATATAGGGGTCCTGTAGCACTGAGCTCTACGTCACAGCTTCACAATCGAGGGACCCGGGTTGAATTTCCGGGTAAGACAGAAGGGGTTGGGCACGTTTCCTTTCACCTGATGCACCTGTTAGCATAACAGGTGCCGGGGGGGTTACACAACTGTTGTACTCACCTAGTTGTGTTTCCGGGGGATGAGCTCTGGCTCTTTGGTCCCGCCTCTTAACCGTCAATCAACAGGTGTACAGGTTGCTGAGGCACTCCTGAGACGTTGTGGGGTGCATCCTGGGCAAGGTTGGCCTAAGAGGGGGAGGGAGAGGGGGGGGGAGATCGATAAACTTAATTACAGTTCAAGACAAGTGGGCCAGCCAGAGGCTTAGGGCCGCGCAGGAATATCCCTGGAAAAAAAAAACAAGTTCAAGACAACACAATATCCCAACCTTCCTCGACACTCAAGTCCATTCCATCCAGCGGTCGACCCCACAGACGCATCCATAAATTTTTACATGTTCATTCAAAACAGGAATTTTCTCAAATATATATTAATATTATAATATATTAGCATATTGTGCATATATAGGCATAGGTTAGGTTAAGTTAGGTGTTTAGGCTCTGTTGGCGATTATTTGTAGTAAGTGGGTGAAGCATTTGCTGCAACCCATCCTCGACTCAAGTCCATTACATCCAGCGGTCGACCCCACAGACGCATTTTGAAAGTTTAACATGCTGTTCATTCAAAACGGGAATTTTCTCAAGTATAAATTAATATTATAATACATTAGCATATTGTGCATATATAGGCATAGGATAGGTTAGGTTAGGTGTTTAGGTTCTGTTGGTGATTATTTGTATTTGTAGTACGTGGGTGAAGCATTTATAGCGTTGTGATTCAAACAAAATTCGTCAGTGAAGCACTTGTTCCGGATATGTTCGAACGTCAGCAGTTGTGAGTCGTGTGTAAACCGCTTTTCATTCATAAACAGGGGGTTTGGTGGGTGGATGGAATCACTTTTGGATCTTTGTTTGGAGGACGGGCTGGAATGAAAGCGGTTTACACACGACTCAACTGCTGACGTTCAAACATATCCGGAATAAGTGCTTCACTGACGAATTTTGTTTGAATCATAACGCTATAAATGCTTCACCCACGTACTACAAATACAAATAGTCGCCAACAGAACCTAAACACCTAACACCAGGCCTCGGAACGCCTGGGGCCAGATTCACGAAGCAGTTACGCAAGCACTTACGAACCTGTACATCTTTCCTCAATCTTTGACGGCTTTGTTTATAATTATTAAACAGTTAATAAGCTCCGAAGCACCAGCAGGCTGTTTATAACAATAACAACAGTTGATTGGCAAGTTTTCATGCTTGTAAAAATTTCAATACATATAACCAAAGCTGTCAAAGATGGAGGAAAGATGTACACGTTCGTAAATACTTGCGTAACTGCTTCGTGAATCTAGCCCCTGACCACTATCACCCCCCCCCCTAAACAGGAGTAGGCATTAGAATGCATGGTTCCCGTTCAGGGCGCCCTGGCCAGCCTGTGGGAACCGGCTGGAGGAGCCACAGGACAAGGTAGTTTTCCTGGATGTTTTGACTCGATATTACCACCCTATCATCCTCCTCCTTGTACGGGCTCACCATAGCCCGTGCTACTTTGAACTTTTTGTTCCAGGTAGCGAATCTTAAACAACAACAACAACATCCTCCTCCTTCCCCTTGGGTGCAGCTGGGGACACGACGTTGATGAAACCACGAATCAAAAGTTGTGATTTGAGTAATTATATGTCTGCAACTTGCGTGTTTCATTTGTTTATTGTGTAAATATGTGTATTGCAACAAGTGTGTGTGTTTGTGTTGCAGGTTGAGGGTGGCTGGGTGCCTGCCTGCCTGCAGGCCGGCCACACTATGTGACACCCCTGGCCACACCTGGCCACACACCTGGCCACACCAGCCCCTACAGCTGCTCACACCAGTCGTGTATACTGTCGTCGTTCGCATCGTGTTCCTGGTAAGTCTCTTACACCTGGCATGTTGCTCTGTCATGTTGCCAGGTACTTCTGTGTGTGTGTGTCCAGACTCTATGTAGAGTTTGTGTGGGTAAGTGATGGTGCCCAGGGTCCATGTAGAGTTTGTGTGGGTAAGTGATGGTGTCCAGGGTCCATGTAGAGTTTGTGGGGGTAAGTGATGGTGTCCAGGGTCCATGTAGAGTTTGTGGGGGTAAGTGATGGTGTCCAGACTCTATGTAGAGTTTGTGTGGGTAAGTGATGGTGCCCAGACTCTATGTAGAGTTTGTGTGGGTAAGTGATGGTGTCCGGACTCTATGTAGAGTTTCTCTAAGATGTTCAATGTTACGAACTTTTTGTGTTTGTATTATCTTAGATATTTTCTAAACAATTTTACAAGTTAGACAAACTGTTGACCAATTAATGTCTTTGTCTATATAATTCATTACAATATTGATAAGAAATGTAAATTATCTAAGATGCTGAAGGCTTCTATGTTATGCAGTTATTCTGTTTTTTTTTTGTAAATCGAGGGTTTGTATAATAATAATAATTAACAGTATTATATTTTAGTCTCTAATACGACCCATGACTAAAGTAAACTAGATGTGTATACATCAAGGCGTGTATAGGTGTATATACATACATACACACACATAGGGGGCCTCGTAGCCTGGTGGATAGCGCGCAGGACTCGTAATTCTGTGGCGCGGGTTCGATTCCCGCACGAGGCAGAAACAAATGGGCAAAGTTTCTTTCACCCTAAGTGCCCCTGTTACCTAGCAGTAAATAGGTACCTGGGAGCTAGTCAGCTGTCACGGGCTGCTTCCTGGGGTGTGTGTGTGTGTGTGTGTGGTGTGGGGAAAAAAAAAAGTAGTTAGTAAACAGTTGATTGACAGTTGGGAGGCGGGCCGAAAGAGCAAAGCTCAACCCCCGCAAAAACACAACTAGTAAACACAACTAGTAAACACACACACACTAGGATGTATACCTCTGGGTGTTTGAGCATGTAGTGTGAGAGATGGTAGTTAAAGTCTGTTTATATCCACAAGATCATCTTACAGTGCAGCATCTTGAGACTCATCTGCCAAGCTGTCTACCACATGGCATCCTCCTCCTCCTCCGCCCCTCCCCCCTCCCCCCCTCTCGGGTCAAGGAGCCCTCCTTCTACCCTCAACTGGTATACAGAGTTGATGCTGTGGCTGTACCGCTGGGCATGTAGCCCCCGGGTAGCATCTTGAGGTTATCTTGAGATGATTTCGGGGCTTAGTGTCCCCGCGGCCCGGTCCTCGACCAGGCCTCCACCCCCAAGAAACAGCCCGTGACAGCTGACTAACACCCCAGGTACCTATTTACTGCTAGGTAACAGGGGCATCAGGGTGTAAGAAACTCTGCGCATTGTTTCTCTCCGGCGCCCGGGATCGATCCCGGAACCACAGGATCACGCGGCCAGTGTTCTGTCCGCTCAGCCACCGGCTCCTCATGCTATGGGGTATCGAACCGTGGACCAACGGATGGTTCGAGACCCATACAACACTGGTGAAGGGAATGTTTAAGTCCACGGAGGTGTCGATGGTAATTTATATGCTATGGGTGGTTTCCCCCGAGCATTGTCCCAGCTGCGTCTGGGTACAAGTGACAGGATGAACAACCCAGCGGGTTTTCTTCCTATTGGGGAGTGTTGTGCATGCTGCTATGGCGGTGTGTCCACTCACAAGATGAGTGGCACTGCCCAATACTGTCACTATGGCGGTGTGTCCACTCACAAGATGAGTGGCGCTGCCCAATACTGTCACTATGGCGGTGTGTTCACTCACAAGATGAGTGGCGCTGCCCAATACTGTCACTATGGCGGTGTGTTCACTCACAAGATGAGTGGCGCTGCCCAATACTGTCACTATGGCGGTGTGTCCACTCACAAGATGAGTGGCGCTGCCCAATAAACTCGCCCCTCGGGGCAAAATTTTAAAAATTTAAATTTAAATTCCCCCGAGCATTGGTTGAATGATTTGATCATTCAACCGAAGGGAATGAGGTAGTTGGAGGTAATGTTAATATGCAGAATTGTACCCAGGTCGACTTATACCCAGGTTGACTTATACCCAGGTTGACTTATACCCAAGTTGACTTATACCCAAGTTGACTTATACCCAGGTCGACTTATACCCAGGTTGACTTATACCCAGGTTGACTTATACCCAAGTTGACTTATACCCAAGTTGACTTATACCCAAGTTGACTTATACCCAGGTCGACTTATACCCAGGTTGACTTATACCCAGGTTGACTTATACCCAAGTTGACTTATACCCAAGTTGACTTATACCCAAGTTGACTTATACCCAGGTTGACTTATACCCAAGTTGACTTATACCCAAGTTGACTTATACCCAAGTTGACTTATACCCAAGTTGACTTATACCCAGGTTGACTTATACCCAGGTTGACTTATACCCAAGTTGACTTATACCCAGGTTGACTTATACCCAAGTTGACTTATACCCAGGTTGACTTATACCCAAGTTGACTTATACCCAGGTTGACTTATACCCAAGTTGACTTATACCCAAGTTGACTTATACCCAAGTTGACTTATACCCAAGTTGACTTATACCCAGGTTGACTTATACCCAGGTTGACTTATACCCAAGTTGTCTTATACCCAAGTTGACTTATACCCAGGTTGACTTATACCCAGGTTGACTTATACCCAAGTTGACTTATACCCAGGTTGACTTATACTCAAGTTGACTTATACCCAAGTTGACTTATACCCAAGTTGACTTATACCCAGGTTGACTTATACCCAAGTTGACTTATACCCAAGTTGACTTATACCCAGGTTGACTTATACCCAGGTTGACTTATACCCATGTTGACTTATACCCAAGTTGACTTATACCCAGGTTGACTTATACCCAGGCTGACTTATACCCATGTTGACTTATACCCAAGTTGACTTATACCCAGGTTGACTTATACCCAGGTTGACTTATACCCAGGTTGACTTATACCCAGGTTGACTTATACTCAAGTTGACTTATACCCAAGTTGACTTATACCCAAGTTGACTTATACCCAGGTTGACTTATACCCAAGTTGACTTATACCCAAGTTGACTTATACCCAGGTTGACTTATACCCAGGTTGACTTATACCCATGTTGACTTATACCCAAGTTGACTTATACCCAGGTTGACTTATACCCAGGTTGACTTATACCCAAGTTGACTTATACCCAGGTTGACTTATACTCAAGTTGACTTATACCCAGGTTGACTTATACCCAGGTTGACTTATACCCAGGTTGACTTATACCCAGGTTGACTTATACCCATTTTGACTTATACCCAGGTTGACTTATACCCAGGTCGACTTATACCCAGGTCGACTTATACCCAGGTTGACTTATACCCAGATCGACTTATACCCAGGTCGACTTATACCCAGATTGACTTACACCCAAGTTGACTTATACCCAGGTCGACTTATACCCAGGTCGACTTATACCCAGATCGACTTATACCCAGGTCGACTTATACCCAGATTGACTTACACCCAAGTTGACTTATACCCAGGTCGACTTATACCCAGGTCGACTTATACCCAGGTTGACTTATACCCAGGTCGACTTATACCCAGGTCGACGTATACCCAGGTTGACTTATACCCAGGTTGACTTATACCCAGGTTGACTTATACACAGGTCGACTTACACCCAAGTTGACTTATACCCAGGTCGACTTACACCCAAGTTGACTTATACCCAGGTTGACTTATACCCAGGTCGACTTACACCCAAGTTGACTTATACCCAGGTTGACTTATACCCAGGTCGACTTATACCCAGATTGACTTACACCCAAGTTGACTTATACCCAGGTCGACTTATACCCAGGTCGACTTATACCCAGATCGACTTATACCCAGGTCGACTTATACCCAGATTGACTTACACCCAAGTTGACTTATACCCAGGTCGACTTATACCCAGATTGACTTACACCCAAGTTGACTTATACCCAGGTCGACTTATACCCAGATTGACTTATACCCAGGTCGACTTATACCCAGGTTGACTTATACCCAGGTCGACTTATACCCAGGTCGACTTACACCCAAGTTGACTTATACCCAGGTTGACTTATACCCAGGTCGACTTATACCCGGATTGACTTACACCCACGTTGACTTATACCCAGGTCGACTTACACCCAGATTGACTTACACCCAAGTTGACTTATACCCAGGTCGACTTATACCCAGATTGACTTATACCCAGGTTGACTTATACCCAGGTTGACTTATACCCAGGTCGACTTACACCCAAATTGACTTATACCCAGGTCGACTTATACCCAGATTGACTTACACCCAAGTTGACTTATACCCAGGTCGACTTATACCCAGATTGACTTATACCCAGGTCGACTTATACCCAGGTCGACTTATACCCAAGTTCACTTATACCCAGGTTGACTTATACCCAGGTCGACTTATACCCAGGTCGACGTATACCCAGGTTGACTTACACCCAAGTTGACTTATACCCAGGTCGACTTATACCCAGGTCGACTTACACCCAAGTTGACTTATACCCAGGTCGACTTATACCCAGATTGACTTACACCCAAGTTGACTTATACCCAGGTCGACTTATACCCAGATTGACTTATACCCAGGTCGACTTATACCCTGGTCGACTTATACCCAGGTCGACTTATACCCAGATTGACTTACACCCAAGTTGACTTATACCCAGATCGACTTATACCCAGGTTGACTTATACCCAGGTCGACTTATACCCAGGTCGACTTACACCCAAGTTGACTTATACCCAGGTCGACTTATACCCAGATTGACTTACACCCAAGTTGACTTACACCCAAGTTGACTTATACCCAGGTCGACTTATACCCAGATTGACTTATACCCAGGTCGACTTATACCCAGGTCGACTTATACCCAAGTTGACTTATACCCAGGTCGACTTATACCCAGGTCGACTTATACCCAGGTCGACGTATACCCAGGTTGACTTACACCCAAGTTGACTTATACCCAGGTCGACTTATACCC
>NC_091227.1:13212761-13257761 GCF_040958095.1 Procambarus clarkii | reverse complement strand
TGCCAGTGTTGGGATGTTAATGGTCCCTGTAGGGAGTGGAACCTGTGAGCCAGTGTTGGGATGTTAATGGTCCCTGTAGGGAGTGGAACCTGTGTGCCAGTGTTGGGATGTTAATGGCCCCTGTAGGGTGTGGAACCTGTGTGCCAGTGTTGGGATGTTAATGGTCCCTGTAGGGAGTGGAACCTGTGTGCCAGTGTTGGGATGTTAATGGTCCCTGTAGGGAGTGGAACCTGTGAGCCAGTGTTGGGATGTTAATGGTCCCTGTAGGGAGTGGAACCTGTGTGCCAGTGTTGGGATGTTAATGGTCCCTGTAGGGAGTGGAACCTGTGGGCCAGTGTTGGGATGTTAATGGTCCCTGTAGGGAGTGGAACCTGTGTGCCAGTGTTGGGATGTTAATGGTCCCTGTAGGGAGTGGAACCTGTGTGCCAGTGTTGGGATGTTAATGGTCCCTGTAGGGAGTGGAACCTGTGAGCCAGTGTTGGGATGTTAATGGTCCCTGTAGGGGGTGGAACCTGTGAGCCAGTGTTGGGATGTTAGTGGTCCCTGTAGGGAGTGGAACCTGTGTGCCAGTGTTGGGATGTTAATGGTCCCTGTAGGGGGTGGAACCTGTGAGCCAGTGTTGGGATGTTAGTGGTCCCTGTAGGGAGTGGAACCTGTGTGCCAGTGTTGGGATGTTAATGGTCTCTGTAGGGAGTGGAACCTGGATACGATCCAGTGTTGAGAGGCAGTGCGAGGGTAGCGATGATAGAAGCATCAGTGCCAGCACACACGGCTGGCCAGGGAGAGGTAGTGTAATGTGTGTTAACTGATAGATACAACCCTGGAAACACAAACCGAAACTGTCTCTATTTTCCGCTTGTTACAACTTGTAATAAAGTTATTACACCTTGGCTTAACGTGTTTATGACGTATTAGAACGTTGTTACAACTTGTTATATTGGTTGTTATAACTGGTTAGGAAGTGTTAAAACTTGTTCGAACGTTGTACCAACGTCGTAGTTTCGGTGTGTGTTTGGCGGGAAGTTACGTCAAACAGAAGCCAGTTGGTCAACGGATTTTATAACTTGCCTAAGCCAACCCAGCTCTCTGTACTTGACTGTATTTGTCTGCGACTACAGGGAAGTGAGGCTGTACCCGTTTTCTGTGTGTGTACTTGCCTAGTTGTACTTAGTTGTGCTTGTGGGGGTTGCGCTCTGGCTCTTTGGTCCCGCCTCTCAACGGTCAATCAACTGATGTACAGGTTCCTGAGTCTACTGGACTCTATCATATCTACACTTGAAGCTGTGTATGGAGTCAGCCTCCACCACATCACTTCCTAATGCATTCCATTTGCCTACTACTCTGACACTAAAAAAATTCTTTCTAACGTCTCTATGGCTAATTTGGGCACTCAATTTCCACCTGTGTCCCCTTGTTCGTGTGTCCCTTGTGTTAAAAAGTCTGTCTTTATCTACCCTATCAATTCCTCTGAGAATCTTGTATGTGGTGATCATGTCCCCTCTAACTCTTGTGTCTCCCAGTGACGTGAGGTTTAATTCCCGTAGTCTCTCCTCGTAGCTCATACCCCTCAGTTCGGGTACTAGTCTGGTGGCAAACCTTTTAACCTTTTCCAGAGGTGTACTCACCTAGTTGTACTCACCTAGTTGTGTAGGCGGGGGTTGAGCTCTGGCTCTTTGGTCCAGCCTCTCAACGGTCAATCAACAGGTGTACAGATTCCTGAGCCTACTGGGCTCTATCATATCTACACTTGAAACTGTGTATGGAGTCAGCCTCCACTACATCACTTTCTAATGCATTCCATTTGTCAACCACTCTGTGTGTGTGTGTGTGTGTGTGTGTGTGTGTGTGTGTGTGTGTGTGTGTGTGTGTGTGTGTGTGTGTGTGTGTGTGTGTTTGTGTGTGTGTGCTCTCGGGCTCACCATAGCCCGTGCTGCGTGAAAATTTGGTTCCAGCAGCTAAATCTAGAACACCAATAACAGCTACATCATTTTTGCCTGTCTGTGATAAAAGCTTGGGCGGAATCTCGTGCCTTTTATATCCGGTCATGACAGTGGCTCCAGGACCTTGGCCGAGACGCTGGTCCCGGCTGTGGGTGTATGTCTTAGTGTATTTCTTGATTGGCTTCATTAGTGATAAGTTTGTGTAGTAGATTCTGTTCCTTATGGCAGTTTTCCTCCTACCCTCTGGCCTCTCCTCTCCTCATGAGCCCCCCTCCTTATGAGCCCCCCCCCCCTCTCCTCATGAGCCCCCCTCTCTCCTCATGAGCCCCCCCCCTCTCCTCATGAGCCCCCCCCCTCCTCATGAGCCCCCCCTCTCCTCATGAGCCCCCCCCCTTCTCCTCATGAGCCCCCCCTCCTCATGAGCCCCCCCCTCTCTTCATGAGCCCCCCTCCTCATGAGCCCCCCCCCCCCCTTTTCACTCTTATGAGGTCTCCACCCTCACTCACACTCAAATACTTCCCCAGCCTCTTCCCTATCTTGGCGCAGCCTATTTCAAATCCCTCCCTCATCCTCATCCTCCTCCTTCCCTCACTGACCTATAACCCAGCTTCACCTCTCCCTCATCCAAATCACCCATCCTCCTTACACTAATTCTTTCCCTATCCACCATCCAACTCCTGTTCCTTCCAAACCCTCTCTCCGTCCTCAGCCCCCCACCCTCTCCGAGCCCTCAACTTTCTCTCCATCACCAACGTTCTTCCCTCCATCCACCCTCCATCCACCCTCCACGCACCCTCCATCCACCCTCCATCCACCCTCCATCCACCCTCCATCCACTCCATCCACTCTCCATCCACCCTCCATCCACTCCATCCACCCTCCATCCACCCTCCATCCACCCTCCATCCACTCCATCCACTCTCCATCCACCCTCCATCCACCCTCCATCCACTCCATCCACTCTCCATCCACCCTCCATCCACCCTCCATCCACCCTCCATCCACTCCACCCACTTTCCTGTCCTCACATCACTGCTAAAATTTCTCCAAGAGATTTGGTCCACATCTCACGAGCACTGTTGTTGACGTCAGCTGGGGCGTGTCTCCCAGGCCTGGATAACACACCGATATCAAGCACGAATGTTCCACCAATCAGAGAGAGAGAGAGAGAGAGAGAGAGAGAGAGAGAGAGAGAGAGAGAGAGAGAGAGAGAGAGAGAAAATAAAGAAGAGGAAGAAATGAAGTAAAGGAGAAAGCGGGGAATTACAAACGTGGGGTCTATTCTAATTTTTACAATTCGGCCAAGCGCAAATTTATTGGGCGACGTCACTCATCCTATGAGTGAACATGCCGCCATGAAGTCACTAATTCTCTGAGTGAACTTACCGCCAAATCATCATGTAACACTCCCCCCCCCTCCCCCCCTCTTCCTTTCCCCCTTTCAGTAGGAAGGAAAACTATGGTATCTCTGACTTCGTGATATCTAAATGATCAAACGTTTAGATCTCCAGGAAGTGTGCTGAAGGTTTCTCAGCAGATCTCTAGTTTCTGTATATATTTCTTGAAATTTTCTTAATAACGACCATAACCAGTAGTGAGGTTAAAGGTTGGGCCCCCGGTACATAGGGTGAACAATAAGTAACAATTTCACCAGGCTGTGAGATTGATTTCCACAGCTGCTGCTTCAGTATGGTCTCCCAGTCAGTTTTCGTACACTGGTGTCCCTAGAAGGGGGGGGGGGTGGTTCGTACCCTGTTCGTAGATAATTAGTAGTACTGGTAAGTGGTCGCTTGTGCCTACAGAGCGGCTTTATATCCGGGCTTCTTACAAAGTGGTGATTGTATGGAGGCTACAGTTGGTCTTGTCTGATTGTAGGTTGGAATGGGTGGGTCCACATGGATTGTGTTTCTGGGGCCAGATTCACGAAAGAACTTACGCAAGCACTTACGAACGTGTACATCTTTCCTCAATCTTTGACGGCTTTGGTTACATTTATTAAACAGTTTACAAGCATGAAAACTTCTCAATCAACTGTTGTTATTGTTATAAACAGCCTCCTGGTACTTCGGAGCTCATTAACTGTTTAATAATTGGAAACAAAGTCGCCAAAGATTGAGAAAAGATGTACAGGTTCGTAAGTGTTTGCGTAAGTGCTTTCGTGAATCTGGCCCCTGGTCAGTAGCGTACTGTGTACGAGGTGTATCTCCATGTTGCTCCCATGACCCCCCCGAGGGTTTACAGTGTTTGGCATTCAGGTCTGGTGTTCCTGGGGGGCGTGTTGTGATGCCAGGGCGAGTAGGTGGGTGGGAGCTCCTCCCAGTGTGGGGTGTTGCGTCTTGCTGTCTAGGGTCCCAGTGTGGGGTGTTGCTTCTGGCTGTCTAGGATCGTAGTGTGGGGTGTTGCGTCTTGCTGTCTAGGGTCCCAGTGTGGGGTGTTGCGTCTTGCTGTCTAGGGTCCCAGTGTGGGGTGTTGCTTCTGGCTGTCTAGGGTCCCAGTGTGGGGTGTTGCTTCTTGCTGTCTAGGGTCCCAGTGTGGGGTGTTGCTTCTTGCTGTCTAGGGTCCCAGTGTGGGGTGTTGCGTCTTGCTGTCTAGGGTCCCAGTGTGGGGTGTTGCTTCTAGCTGTCTAGGGTCCCAGTGTGGGGTGTTGCGTCTTGCTGTCTAGGGTCCCAGTGTGGGGTGTTGCGTCTTGCTGTCTAGGGTCCCAGTGTGGGGTGTTGCGTCTGGCTGTCTAGGGTCCCAGTGTGGGGTGTTGCGTCTTGCTGTCTAGGGTCGTAGTGTGGGGTGTTGCTTCTGGCTGTCTAGGGTCCCAGTGTGGGGTGTTGCGTCTGGCTGTCTAGGGTCCCAGTGTGGGGTGTTGCGTCTTGCTGTCTAGGGTCCCAGTGTGGAGTGTTGCGTCTGGCTGTCTAGGGTCCCAGTGTGGGGTGTTGCGTCTTGCTGTCTAGGGTCCCAGTGTGGGGTGTTGCGTCTTGCTGTCTAGGGTCCCAGTGTGGAGTGTTGCGTCTGGCTGTCTAGGGTCCCAGTGTGGGGTGTTGCGTCTTGCTGTCTAGGGTCCCAGTGTGGGGTCTCCCGTCCACTGTCCCGCCTGTCTCCCTCCACAGCACGACCCTCTTCTGTCTGCTGGTCGTGGCTCGGCAGAGGCGGGGGATGGGTGGGGGGATGGTGGGGATAGGCAGGAGAGGGGGAGGGGTGGGGGGAAAGGGACGGATAGTTCATATGATACACGGACACCTCCGCTTCCTCCCTCCCTCTCTCTCGACAGGTATGATGCCCTTGACAGGTGACTGGGCCGCTGCGTCAGACCGGGTGACTGGGCCGGTGCGTCACGTCGCCCGGCTCTCCTCGGTGGAGTATGAACCTCAACCCGCATGTGTAATCACCTAACTGTAACAACCTAGTTGTAATTACCTAATTTGACTTAGATGGTGGCGTCCTCTCTGTACTGTGAGGCTCTGAAGGTTCCCCCTACTGTGGCGGACACCGTCGTCCCATTATATCCAGCTATCACTGTCTTCACAGTCTTGGCACAGTTATATTCTTAGTTAAAATCTATGGCTTCTTGTCCTCTGTTGCGCAATTTTTTTTCAAATATGTAGGGGGGGAGGGGACGTAGGGGAGGGGGGAAGGGTGTATGGGGGGGGGAGTGGGGGGGGGTTACATTGTGTGGAATAACATTTTCATCTCGCTGGTTTACTGTGTATTTTATGCCAATAGGTGAAGTTGACCCCTGGCAACACTGTCACCACCCACCTGACATGTTTATAAAATTTACTTTACCTGTCTATATGAGTCCATTATACCTTGTACCACCCCTTACCACCACCTGTACCACCCCCTAAAACCCCTTACCACCTGTACCACCCCCTAAAACCCCTTACCACCTGTACCACCCCCTAAAACCCCTTACCACCTGTACCACCCCCTTACCACCTGTACCACCCATTACCACCTGTACCACCCATTACCACCTGTACCACCCCCTAAAACCCCTTACCACCTGTACCACCCCCTTACCACCTGTACCACCCATTACCACCTGTACCACCCCTTAAAACCCTGTCCTCCGCCCATTAATCACGCCCCATTGAATTTTTCTATTATCCGGACATACTTACATAGATAATTATCTCAAGATTAACTGGTGATTAGCGTGTTCTCTCGTCAATTACCGGCCGCTTACATCACCAGGTTGATTAGTTGAATAGATTAGGCACTGTCTAAACAAACTCATTAGTTCATACGTCAGGCTTCTCGTACCCTTCCATATTTTGCTACAGTATATTTTGGGTTTTATGTTTGTTGTTATTAAAGATTCGCTACCTGGAACAAAGTTCCAAGTAGCACGGGCTATGGTGAGCCCGTAGTGCCTTTGGGGGGTTTTATGATATTGTTTGCTCGCTTTATATATCATATAGTTCCCGTATGAGTGAACATCTTAAGTCATTGATAACTTAAGTTATTTTAAGATACTGATACTTTAAGATACGGAGTACCTTCCCTTTCACTCCAGCCTGCATCTCCAGTTTTTTTCACTAGCCTCTTGTGTGGCACTGTATCAAAGGCTTTCTGACAATCCAAAAATATGCAGTCTGCCCACCCTTCTCTTTCTTGCCTTATTTTTGTTGCCTGGTCGTAGAATTCAAGTAACCCTGTGAGGCAGGACCTGCCATCCCTGAATCCCTGTGTGTGTGTGTGTGTGTGTGTGTGTGTGTGTGTGTGTGTGTGTGTGTGTGTGTGTGTGTGTGTGTGTGTGTGTGTGTGTGTGTGTGTGTTCTCACCTAGTTGCGCTTGCGGGGGTTGAGCTCTGGCTCTTTGGTCCCGCCTCTCGACTGTCAATCAACTGTGTGTGTATGCGTGCACGTGTGCGCGTGCGTGCGTGTGTGTGTGTCCTGGTATAGCGCAATAAGAACCAATCATCTTCTGACTACTCACACTAAATAACCTTGTATTATACATGATTCACCTGTTAATCTCCTGTACACTCACAGGAGATCCACTCCGCCGCCTCTCTCATACCAACCAAAGCCAGATCCAGTAGTGTGTGTTCGTTCCCTGAGCTGTTCTTGAGTCGAGCTGAAGCTCTTGGGTCTTGCCTCAGATCCAGATCCAGTAGTGTGTGTTCGTTCCCTGAGCTGTTCTTGAGTCGAGCTGAAGCTCTTGGGTCTTGCCTCAGATCCAGGTCCAGTAGTGTGTGTTCGCTCCCTGAGCTGTTCTTGAGTCGAGCTGAAGCTCTTGGGTCTTGCCTCAGATCCAGATCCAGTAGTGTGTGTTCGTTCCCTGAGCTGTTCTTGAGTCGAGCTGAGGCTCTTGGGTCTTGCCTCAGATCCAGATCCAGTAGTGTGTGTTCGTTCCCTGAGCTGTTCTTGAGTCGAGCTGAAGCTCTTGGGTCTTGCCTCAGATCCAGATCCAGTAGTGTGTGTTCGTTCCCTGAGCTGTTCTTGAGTCGAGCTGAAGCTCTTGGGTCTTGCCTCAGATCCAGATCCAGTAGTGTGTGTTCGTTCCCTGAGCTGTTCTTGAGTCGAGCTGAAGCTCTTGGGTCTTGCCTCAGATCCAGATCCAGTAGTGTGTGTTCGTTCCCTGAGCTGTTCTTGAGTCGAGCTGAAGCTCTTGGGTCTTGCCTCAGATCCAGATCCAGTAGTGTGTGTTCGTTCCCTGAGCTGTTCTTGAGTCGAGCTGAAGCTCTTGGGTCTTGCCTCAGATCCAGATCCAGTAGTGTGTGTTCGTTCCCTGAGCTGTTCTTGAGTCGAGCTGAAGCTCTTGGGTCTTGCCTCAGATCCAGATCCAGTAGTGTGTGTTCGTTCCCTGAGCTGTTCTTGAGTCGAGCTGAGGCTCTTGGGTCCTGCCTCACAGGTCAGTCAGCTGATGAGGTTAAATAACGCTGATGTGTTGTGATATTATCATTTCAGGCCATGAAGGAAGTTTGCTTCCTGCATTTCACTCCCCAGTTTGTATCCTAACTACACGATTGATTGATTGATAAAGATTAATCCACCCAAGAGGTGGCACGGGCCTGAATAGCCCGTAAGTTGCTCTAGCCCCTTGTTCTGCCCATTAATTCTAGTAAAGCAAGTCTATCCCTACCAGACCACACTTCACCTAGCCACACTATCCTTATCTTACCTAAACCTGACCTTTCATACCCTTACGAAATCTAATTATAGCTTAGCCTTGTTGACTCTATCCAACTCTAACTTATCCTAACTAAACCAACTTAAGATATCGTAGCCAAACTTGTATTCTTATGTAGCCAATCACATCCTAACCTATGCAATCCTAACCTAACTTGAGTTATTCCTAACCTAGTGAAACTTATCTTAGCCTAGCTCAGCTTAATTATCTTACTGCAGCTTCATCTTTTGAGGCAAGTCTAACGACCATTTCATTGTCTTAACGGACCGTTAATAAGGTAGTTATTGCAAGTGAAGTAGTTCTGGGGGTGACGGGGAGGGAGTTAAGACAGATTTACGGTATCAACTTCCTTAATAATGTCAACACTTATTGAACATTATCAACTTCCTTAATAATGTCAACACTTATTGAACATAAATGTGTAACTCAAGTTATGATATATTCTTGTAACCTGCATCATTCTTATGTATTTATCAGTAGTCTTTTTCATTTTGTATTTGTTAACAAAAATCCTCGCCGTATTTCATGTATTTTGTAAGATGATCTCAAATTTATGACGGGGGTTAAAATCGCAGTAGAAATGAAGATTTCTTTACTGGATTGTGTCGTGTCAGACGCTAGGCTGCTGCTCGGCCAGTCGTACAGCTGTGAGACACTACGCTGCTGCTCGGCCAGACGTACAGCTGTGAGACACTAGGCTGCTGCTCGGCCAGTCGTACAGCTGTGAGACACTAGGCTGCTGCTCGGCCAGTCGTACAGCTGTGAGACACTAGGCTGCTGCTCGGCCAGTCATACAGCTGTGAGACACTAGGCTGCTGCTCGGCCAGTCGTACAGCTGTGAGACACTAGTCTGCTGCTCGGCCAGTCATACAGCTGTGAGACACTAGGCTGCTGCTCGGCCAGTCATACAGCTGTGAGACACTAGGCTGCTGCTCGGCCAGTCGTACAGCTGTAAGACACTAGGCTGCTGCTCGGCCAGTCATACAGCTGTGAGACACTAGGCTGCTGCTCGGCCAGTCGTACAGCTGTGAGACGCTAGGCTGCTGCTCGGCCAGTCATACAGCTGTGAGACACTAGGCTGCTGCTCGGCCAGTCGTACAGCTGTGAGACACTAGGCTGCTGCTCGGCCAGTCGTACAGCTGTGAGACGCTAGGCTGCTGCTCGGCCAGACGTACAGCTGTGAGACACTAGGCTGCTGCTCGGCCAGTCATACAGCTGTGAGACACTAGGCTGCTGCTCGGCCAGACGTACAGCTGTGAGACACTAGGCTGCTGCTCGACCAGTCATACAGCTGTGAGACACTAGGAAGCCGCTCGACCAGTCATACAGCTGTGAGACACTAGGCTGCCGCTCGGCCAGTCGTACAGCTGTGAGACACTAGGCTTCTACTCGGCCAGTCATACAGCTATGAGACACTAGGCTGCTGCTCGGCCAGTCATACAGCTATGAGACACTAGGCTGCTGCTCGGCCAGACGTACAGCTGTGAGACACTAGGCTGCTGCTCGGCCAGACGTACAGCTGTGAGACACTAGGCTGCTGCTCGGCCAGACGTACAGCTGTGAGACACTAGGCTGCTGCTCGGCCAGTCGTACAGCTGTGAGACACTAGGCTGCTGCTCGACCAGTCATACAGCTGTGAGACACTAGGCTGCTGTTCGGCCAGTCATAAAGCTGTGAGACGCTAGGCTGCCGCTCGGCCAGTCATACAGCTGTGAGACACTAGGCTGCTGCTCGGCCAGTCATACAGCTGTGAGACACTAGGCTGCTGCTCGGCCAGTCATAAAGCTGTGAGACGCTAGGCTGCCGCTCGGCCAGTCATACAGCTGTGAGACACTAGGCTGCTGCTCGGCCAGTCATACAGCTGTGAGACACTAGGCTGCTGTTCGGCCAGTCATAAAGCTGTGAGACGCTAGGCTGCCGCTCGGCCAGTCATACAGCTGTGAGACACTAGGCTGCTGCTCGGCCAGTCGTACAGCTGTGAGACGCTAGGCTGCTGCTCGGCCAGACGTACAGCTGTGAGACACTAGGCTGCTGCTCGGCCAGTCGTACAGCTGTGAGGCACTAGGCTGCTGCTCGACCAGTCATACAGCTGTGAGACACTAGGCTGCCGCTCGGCCAGTCGTACAGCTGTGAGACACTAGGCTTCTACTCGGCCAGTCATACAGCTATGAGACACTAGGCTGCTGCTCGGCCAGACGTACAGCTGTGAGACACTAGGCTGCTGCTCGGCCAGACGTACAGCTGTGAGACACTAGGCTGCTGCTCGGCCAGACGTACAGCTGTGAGACACTAGGCTGCTGCTCGGCCAGTCGTACAGCTGTGAGACACTAGGCTGCTGCTCGACCAGTCATACAGCTGTGAGACACTAGGCTGCTGTTCGGCCAGTCATAAAGCTGTGAGACGCTAGGCTGCCGCTCGGCCAGTCATACAGCTGTGAGACACTAGGCTGCTGCTCGGCCAGTCATACAGCTGTGAGACACTAGGCTGCTGCTCGGCCAGTCATAAAGCTGTGAGACGCTAGGCTGCCGCTCGGCCAGTCATACAGCTGTGAGACACTAGGCTGCTGCTCGGCCAGTCATACAGCTGTGAGACACTAGGCTGCTGTTCGGCCAGTCATACAGCTGTGAGACACTAGGCTGCTGTTCGACCAGTCATACAGCTGTGAGACACTAGGCTACTGCTCGGCCAGTCATACAGCTGTGAGACACTAGGCTGCTGCTCGGCCAGTCATACAGCTGTGAGACACTAGTCTACCGCTCGGCCAGTCATACAGCTGTGAGACACTAGGCTGCTGCTCGGCCAGTCATACAGCTGTGAGACGCTAGGCTGCTGCTCGGCCAGTCATACAGCTGTGAGACGCTAGGCTGCTGCTCGGCCAGTCATACAGCTGTGAGACACTAGGCTGCTGCTCGGCCAGTCATACAGCTGTGAGACACTAGGCTGCTGCTCGGCCAGTCATACAGCTGTGAGACACTAGGCTGCTGCTCGGCCAGTCATACAGCTGTGAGACACTAGGCTGCTGCTCGGCCAGTCATACAGCTGTGAGACGCTAGGCTGCCGCTCGGCCAGTCATACAGCTGTGAGACACTAGGCTGCTGCTCGGCCAGTCATACAGCTGTGAGACACTAGGCTGCTGCTCGGCCAGTCATACAGCTATGAGACACTAGGCTGCTGCTCGGCCAGTCATACAGCTGTGAGACACTAGGCTGCTGCTCGACCAGTCATACAGCTATGAGACACTAGGCTGCTGCTCGGCCAGTCATACAACGACTGTTTTCCCGCTGCTGCTGTTTTGAGGGTTTCAGATAAATGGACAATCCGTCAGGCTAACTGTCACGTTCCACGACTCAATTGATTGATTGCTTTTAACAAATTGTCGTTGCATTTGTCATCACAAGAGAGCGCCCGTGATGCCACCGTCACTTGTGTTGTCCTCTTGTTGACGCTCGGGTCTCGGCCGCTGATGATTGTGTCTACGTGTGTGTTTACTCGCCTAGTTGTGCTTGTGGGGGTTGAGCTCTGGCTCCTTGATCCCGCCTCTCAAATGTTAATCAACTGGTGGTGTACAGGTTCCTCAGCCTACTGGGCTCTATCATATCTACATTTGAAAGTGTGTATGGAGTGAGCCTCCACCACAGACGCGCACACGCAAATGCACGCACACGCACATGCACGTAGACGCACGCAGACGCACGCAGACACACACACATTAGGAAGGAATGTGGTGGAGGCTGACTCCATACACAGTTTCAAGTGTAGATATGATAGAGCCCAGTAGGCTCAGGAATCTGTACACCTGTTGATTGACGGTTGAGAGGCGGGACCAAAGAGCCAGAGCTCAACCCCCGCAAACACAACTAGGTGAGTACAACTACGTGAGTACACACACACACACACGCACGCGCGCACACACGCATGCGCGCACACAAACACACACACCACACACACACACACACACACACACACACACACACACACACACACACACACACACACACACACACACACACACACACACACACACCACACACACACCACACACACACCACACACACACACACCACACACACACACACCACACACACACACACCACACACACACACACACACCACACACACACACACCACACACACACCACACACACACACCACACACACACACACACACACACACACACACACACACACACACACACACACACACACACACACACACACACACACACACACACACACACATTGCTGCACCGCACGTCACCGTAGTGTGTGTTAGGTAAGAACCCTTAGGTAAGTGCATGTGCCCCTTTGTTAATAAATTACCTCGCGATGACTCGTAAGGTAATTAGTTGAGTCGAGGTGATCTAAGCCGCGAACCGCAATCCTTACCTTACCTTGAGGTGCTTCCGGGGCTTAGCGTCCCCGCGGCCCGGTCGTCGACCAGGCCTCCAAGAATGGATATCCTGGATGGTAATTTGTATCCGTTTTCCTGGTACAGCCTCACGACACCACTAACCCGTTCTCGCAAATTTAATAAGTCAATATTGACTTATTAAATATGTGCATAGGTGACATACTTAACATAATAGATACCCATAAAAAGATTCATAGAAAACACCGACCTTACCTAAAAAGTCTCTCAGCTGATCTCATGCTCATCCACTTGCTGTGTTCGGTACAGTGGCAGCCTCACTTCTTCCAGGGTCGGCGTTCTATCCCTCAAGTGGTCGGGGGTGGGGGGCATTCCTTCACTCTTTTCTCTCTCTCATATGCTGTTGAGAAAACATTGAAGCCTTTCGAATGGATTGAACCGTCAGTCCTGTTGATTTGTGGATTACATTCCCGGGCAACATGACAGGTGTGGGATCACCAGATTGTTTCGACCGCAGGTTTGGACCGTAGGTTTCGTCCGCAGGTTTAGACCGCAGGTTTCAACTGTAGGTTTCGACCGCAGGTTTCAACTGTAGGTTTCAACTCGCATATACGAGCTTTGATGCATATAATTGGAGTTGCTTCGTATGGTCCCAATAAGCCTTCTGCAGTTCATTTAATTCCTAGGGACACGTCAGGCACACACAATATGTAATATTGTGTGTGCCTGATCCCTTGGTACTTGGTATTTAAGGTATATATATATCCCTTAAATCCCAGTTCATGTCTCCCTTGCATGTGTTATGTAGTCATAATGGCCTAGTGCTTCCTCTTGATAATTATCTTGGCCTGCAGCGAGGGATAGATTATAGATTGTTTCCCTGTGGGAAACAATCTATAATCATATATGTACTGTGTATATGTATAGTCATATACATATACAGTACATATATGTATAGTCATATATGTATAGTCATATATGTACTGTGTGGCTCTCGCACAAGACAGTACATATATGACTTATTGCTTATAGTCACTATTTGACTTATTAATAAGTACATATGTGGTATATGCTAAGTTATATTTTGTTTTCAAAGTATAAACTCTTCCTAAGGAATTGCTAAACACCTGTTTTTAATATTAGGAATATCTTTTTCAGTTTTATTAAACAATAGAGTTTATTAAACAATAGAAACAATAGTGCTTATCTTAACATACTACGAATGTTAGGTTAGGTCGGTGTTTTCTGTTCAGCTTTTCAAGGTAAACTCAAATATTCACAATAAATTAGTATGTCACATATGCACGTATTAATAAGCCAAATATTGACTATAAGCAAGTGCGAGAACGGGTTGCATTACAGGTGGTAGACTGTTAGCACTGGTCATGCTGAGGGAAGCCGAGATCAGGAAGAGGAAGCGCTGAGGGACAGTCTGAGGAACTGCATGAGAGAGAGAGAGAGAGAGAGAGAGAGAGAGAGAGAGAGAGAGAGAGAGAGAGAGAGAGAGAGAGAGAGAGAGAGAGAGAGAAACTCTTTGCTAAGGCGCGTGTTTATATTTTAGTCTTTGTATTGAGTATTGAGACATAATCGTGCGTAATATGCATGTATTCCCATGTGCTTCAACCCTTTCTGGTTGAAGAAAGGTTGAAAGAAAGGTTGATTTCCTTGGCAGCTTCTAAGGAAATGCCACATTCTACAAATGGTAGCAATAGCAAAGATGGATGATTATGGTTGATGAACAAGGGGACAAGAGAAGATAAATGGGAAAGGCTGGGGGAAATATGATCAGATAATATGACTTACCCTCGTTACCTTTCACCTTACCTTGCCTCTGCTCCTGACACTTGCCCAGTGCTCCTGTCACCTCTTGACGGATGGGCAGAGTCGTGGACACTTTCGTGTTGGGGAAGGTTGTGTGTGTGTGGGGGGGGGGGGTTGTGTGTGGGGTAGGGGGGGTTGTGTGTGGGGTAGGGGGGTTGTGTGTGGGGAAGGGGGGAGGTTGTGTGTGGAGGGGGGGGGGGGTTGAGTGTGGGGTAGGGGGGTTGTGTGTGGGGGGGGGGTTGTGGGAGGGTTGTGTGTGGGGTAGGGGAGTTGTGTGTGGGGTAGGGGGGTTGTGTGTGGGGTAGGGGGGTTGTGTGTGGGGAAGGGGGGAGGTTGTGTGTGGAGGGGGGGGGGTTGTGTGTGGGGTAGGGGGTTGTGTGTGGGGTAGGGGGGTTGTGTGTGGGGAAGGGGGGAGGTTGTGTGTGGAGGGGGGGGGTTGTGTGTGGGGTAGGGGGTTGTGTGTGGGGGGGGGGGGTTTGGGAGGTTGTGTTATTTTGTGAAGAGGCGTTTCCCCCTGTCTCTTGCCTCCATATCTACCTATACCTTTTGCTGATTCCGGGGATCAATGTCCCCTCACATGCCGGTTTCTGACTAGGCCTCCTGGTTGGTGGTCATGTTAACAAGCTTGCGTGAACTAACAATCCTAACTGCTTGTTTAAGCATCGCAAACATTACAAAGAAATAATAATATATTAATATCATTCTTATCATCAACTTAAGAAGATATATATTTTTTCTGCGTACATTTTTTTTTTACAGAAACATTTTCAATATTGCAAAAAACTACACAGAGTATCATATTAATTATACTAAGAATTTACTGTAAATAATACTGTATTGCTGAAATACAGTATTGCTATATTACGGAAGAACTGTATTGCTGCCCCCTTGGGGTTAGTGGTGTGTGGCAGAGCAGAGCTGTATGACAATAGGTGTAGAGGGGCAAGACCAGACCACAGCAGAGCTCAGCAGAGCTCAGCAGACCACAGCAAAGCACAGCAGAGCTCAGCAGACCACAGCATAGCACAGCGGAGCACAGCAGAACTCAGCAGAGCTCAGCAGAGCACAGCAGAGCTCAGCTGTATAGGACCAGGCGACCATGTGAAGGGTTACAGGTGGGGTTGAGTCCCATCCAGCACACCATGTTCAAGTAACGCTAATTAACGAAAGATCAACGTTTAAACCGTTGATTCAGTGTCACATTAGCGCCGTTTGACAAGACGTGCGAGGCTAGGCAGCGTGCACAGCTGACGCGGTCAAATGTTACGTTATTGACTAAGACGTGAAGGCGCTGAGGCTGTGAATAGGCATTAGCTAGCTGGTTGACCGCGAGAGGCAGCTAGCGAGCCGGTTGAATGAGTAAGAGAAGGAGGGAGTGCGAGAGTGGCCAGATGGTGAAGTGAAGAGGGGCGTTGTCGACTTGATGGGGACCCTCCACCCTCCTTCACCTTTGTTAGTCATAGACTGAGCCCCACCCGCTGGCGGCCGACCGGGCCCTCACTCCGGCCCTCTGGTGGGGGCCCCCCAGTATGGCGCTAGTTATGCTGTGCTAGTGATCTAGCTCACTACTTTAGCTGACGTTTTGGCCTATTTGATCACGAGACAAACTAGATACGTGTACAGCTACAGTGTGTGGCTGACTAGTTGTGCTTGGGGGGTTGAGGTCTGGCTGGCTCTTTGGTTCCGCCTCTCTACTGTCAATCAACTGGTGTACAGGTTCCTGAGCCTATTGGGCTCTATCATAGCTATATTTGAAACTGTGTATGGAATCTGCCTCCACCACATCACTGCCTAAGGCATTCCATTTGTTAACTACTCTGACACTGAAAAAATTCTTTATAATGTCTCTGTGGCGCATTTAGGTAC
Organism: Procambarus clarkii; assembly: GCF_040958095.1. Lineage (NCBI taxonomy): Eukaryota > Metazoa > Arthropoda > Malacostraca > Decapoda > Cambaridae > Procambarus > Procambarus clarkii. The sequence continues at coordinate 13,241,639 of NC_091227.1, read as the reverse complement.
TCAAGTTTCCACCTGTGTCCCCTTGTTCGTGTTCCACCCGTGCTGAATAGTTTGTCTTTGTCCACCCTGTCAATTCCCCTGAGAATTTTGTAGGTAGTGATCATGTCTCTCTTTACTCTTATGATGTGTGGGGCTGACAGTGTGTAATTACCTAAGTGTAGTTAGAGGAAGAGAGCTACGCTCGTGGTGTCCCGTCTTCCCAGCACTCTTTGTCATATAACGCTTTCAAACTACTGACGGTCTTGGCCTCCACCACCTTCTCACCTAACTTGTTCCAACCGTCTACCACTCTGCGAAAGTGAATTTTCTTATATTTCTTCGGCATCTGTGTTTAGCTAATTTAAATCTACCTAAGTGGGTGTGGCTGACAGCGTGTGTGGCTGACAGTGGGTGTGTGGCTGACAGTGGGTGTGTGGCTGACAGTGGGTGTGGCTGACAGTGTGTGTGGCTGACAGTGTGTGTGGCTGACAGTGTGTGTGTGACTGACAGTGTGTGTGGCTGACAGTGTGTGTGGCTGACAGTGTGTGTGTGACTGACAGTGTGTGTGGCTGACAGTGTGTGTGGCTGACAGTGTGTGTGGCTGACAGTGTGTGTGTGACTGACAGTGTGTGTGGCTGACAGTGTGTGTGTGTGACTGACAGTGTGTGTGGCTGACAGTGTGTGTGGCTGACAGTGTGTGTGGCTGACAGTGTGTGTGGCTGACAGTGTGTGTGGCTGACAGTGGGTGTGGCTGACAGTGTGTGTGGCTGACAGTGTGTGTGGCTGACAGTGTGTGTGGCTGACAGTGTGTGTGGCTGACAGTGTGTGTGGCTGACAGTGTGTGTGGCTGACAGTGTGTGTGTGACTGACAGTGTGTGTGTGGCTGACAGTGGGTGTGGCTGACAGTGTGTGTGTGGCTGACAGTGTGTGTGGCTGACAGTGGGTGTGGCTGACAGTGTGTGTGGCTGACAGTGTGTGTGGCTGACAGTGTGTGTGTGACTGACAGTGTGTGTGGCTGACAGTGTGTGTGGCTGACAGTGTGTGTGTGGCTGACAGTGTGTGTGGCTGACAGTGGGTGTGGCTGACAGTGTGTGTGACTGACAGTGTGTGTGGCTGACAGTGTGTGTGGCTGACAGTGTGTGTGGCTGACAGTGTGTGTGTGACTGACAGTGTGTGTGTGGCTGACAGTGGGTGTGGCTGACAGTGTGTGTGTGGCTGACAGTGTGTGTGGCTGACAGTGGGTGTGGCTGACAGTGTGTGTGGCTGACAGTGTGTGTGGCTGACAGTGTGTGTGGCTGACAGTGTGTGTGGCTGACATTGGGTGTGTTGCTGACAGTGTGTGTGGCTGACAGTGTGTGTGGCTGACAGTGTGTGTGGCTGACAGTGGGTGTGGCTGACAGTGTGTGTGGCTGACAGTGTGTGTGGCTGACAGTGTGTGTGGCTGACAGTGGGTGTGGCTGACAGTGGGTGTGGCTGACAGTGTGTGTGGCTGACAGTGGGTGTGGCTGACAGTGTGTGTGGCTGACAGTGTGTGTGGCTGACAGTGTGTGTGGCTGACAGTGTGTGTGGCTGACAGTGTGTGTGGCTGACAGTGGGTGTGGCTGACAGTGTGTGTGGCTGACAGTGGGTGTGGCTGAGTGTGTGTGGCTGACAGTGGGTGTGTGGCTGACAGTGTGTGTGGCTGACAGTGGGTGTGTGGCTGACAGTGTGTGTGGCTGACATTGTGTGTGGCTGACAGTGTGTGTGGCTGACAGTGTGTGTGGCTGACAGTGTGTGTGGCTGACAGTGGGTGTGTGGCTGACAGTGGGTGTGTGGCTGACAGTGGGTGTGTGGCTGACAGTGTGTGTGGCTGACAGTGGGTGTGTGGCTGACAGTGTGTGTGGCTGACAGTGTGTGTGGCTGACAGTGTGTGTGGCTGACAGTGTGTGTGGCTGACAGTGTGTGTGGCTGACAGTGTGTGTGTGGCTGACAGTGTGTGTGGCTGACAGTGTGTGTGGCTGACAGTGTGTGTGGCTGACAGTGGGTGTGTGGCTGACAGTGTGTGTGGCTGACAGTGGGTGTGTGGCTGACAGTGTGTGTGGCTGACAGTGTGTGTGTGGCTGACAGTGGGTGTACCATCTACAATAGCCAAATATGGATATACCTGGGGATTTGGGGTAACATGTCGCTACGGATTAAATGACAATAACATTTGCTGACAATCAGTGTTTAAGTGGTCCATAAACTCTTGGATTATTCACATTTGATTACACAGTGACGTAAGGTGGGATGGGCGGTGGGATGGGAGGTGGGATAGGCGGGTGGGTGGTGGGATAGGCGGGTGGGTGGTGGGATGGGCGGTGGCTGTCGGTAGAGATTATTTCTCTCTACCACAAACTGTGAAGTTATTAAAATATTTTAATTGCTTTCACTTCACTTTAATTATGCTATTCACATCAGGAAATTAGAGACGAGGAAACTTTGAACGTTCTGTGGTTTTTCCACGTGTGTTTATATATATATATATATATATATATATATATATATATATATATATATATATATATATATATATATATATATATATATGTCGTAGCTAATAGCCAGAACGCACTTCTCAGCCTACTATTCAAGGCCCGATTTGCCTAATAAGCCAAGTTTTCATGAATTAATGTTTTTTCGTCTACCTAACCTACCTAACCTAACCTAACCTAGCTTCTTTTGGCTACCTAACCTAACCTTACCTATAAATATAGGTTAGGTTAGGTTAGGTAGGGTTGGTTAGGTTCGGTCATATATCTACGTTAATTTTAACTCCAATAAAAAAAAATTGACCTCATACATAGAGAAAAGGGTTGCTTTATCATTTCATAAGAAAAAAATTATAGTAAATATATTAATTCAGGAAAACTAGGCTTATTAGGCAAATCGGGCCTTGAATAGTAGGCTGAGAAGTGAGTTCTGGCTACTAGGTACGACATATATATATATATATGTCGTACCTAGTAGCCAGAATGCACTTCTCGGCCTACTATGCAAGGCCCGATTTGCCTAATGAGCCAAGTTTTCCTGAATTAATATATTTTCTCTAATTTTTTTCTTATGAAATGATAAAGCTACCCATTTCATTATGTATGAGGTCAATTTTTTTTTTATTGGAGTTAAAATTAACGTAGAGATATGATCGAACCTAACCAACCATACCTAACCTAACCTAACCTATCTTTATATGTTAGGTTAGGTTAGGTTAGGTAGCGGAAAAAGTTAGGTTAGGTTAGGTTAGGTAGGTTAGGTAGTCGAAAAACAATTAATTCATGAAAACTTGGCTTATTAGGCAAATTGGGCATTGCATAGTAGGCTGAAAAGTGCGTTCTGGCTACTAGGTACGACATTTGGCTACTAGCGTCGTTTTCTCATATTCTAAGTAGAGGTGGACCAAGGTTAGGTTAGGAATTTTGGTTGAATTGGCCATTATTTGTATTTATAGTACGCGGGCGCGGCATTGGAACGATGACTCGATCAGAGGGAAGCAGTGATCAAGAAAACTTCAAACTTATTCAGTTGTGAGTTATAATGTTAAGATTATTTGACAATATAAAGAAAACAAAATCTTAAATGTTTACCCGGAGCAAAAGATGGATTATTGAATTCAATACAGAGAAGTGTCGTTCAAGTGAGATTGTAAAGAGTAAGACTATACCCTCTAGGGTACACTGTATACTCTAGGATATACAGGTTGGAGAAGAAAATAAACAAGAAGCAGACATTAATTACAAACTGCCTGCTGGCTAGCTTGATAATTAAAGTAATCATTTAATTACTAACGTCAAACAGGCCACCGGGTCCTCCAGGTAAGGGTAGTGAAGACAGGTCACACTTAACCTCACAACTTGGATAAATGGATAAAAGAAAAAAAACAGGATAACTACTTCAAGCGCATCGAAAGATTAGGGGAAAAAATGGAAGATTTAATTTCTTAAGCAACGGATATAAACAAAGACGTATTTAAAGCTGTTACTTAATCCAACTGGAGACGGCGACAGAAATAATGAAGTGCCCATTAAGATTCCAATGGTAAACATAACTAAGGGAGAAACTAACACAAGATATAATGGAATACATGAAGCATAAATTATTAAAATAAGAGTTAGTTAGTTTAGTTCATTTATTATGCACCCCATACCCATGTTGTGGGCGGTAGTGGAAAGGGTTACAGAGGCACATAATGGGCTCAGGGACTGAACCCCACAATTCATTTAGCTAAGCAAGTTACAATCTTGATGAGCTAGTTACAAAATTCAATATATATGTCGTCACATCAACAATGGGTTCGAGATCGACCACAAGTACAGTTTCTAAATTAAGCAACTGACATATGTGGAGAGCTAGTGTCACAATTGATATGTTTGTCCTGCACACCGCCCCCCCCCCCCCCCATCCAGTGGGCAGCGGTGGATAGGTTACAATCACTTAGTTACTACCTACAGTTAGCAAACTGGGGATATTTGGCTAAAATTTCTGGTAGCAGATCATTTGGAAGCGGTGGATAGGTTACAATCACTTAGTTACTACCTACAGTTAGCAAACTGGGGATATTTGGCTAAAATTTCTGGTAGCAGATCATTTTGAATGAAATATTTACACATCGCTGGAACATTGGTTATAGAATTGTCTCTAAATTCACGTATCTTTTCGCACTCCATCACATAGTGACGGAGGGTGTGCGAATAGTTTTGTTGACACAGTTTACATTTGGTCAGGTCTACATCGGCAGATAATGAAAATTCCCAGAGAAACTTGTAACCGAGTCTAAGCCGAGCAGTAGTAACATCTAGAAGTCTGCTGATTTTATTGGATGAACCATAAATGTGTGGTTCCTCTTGCATGATAGTATGATGATAGATGGAATTACTGGTGTCAATTTCACTTTGCCTCAGATCTACAAGATCTTGTTGAAGTTCTCGGTGTACTGCTGCTCTCAGATTGCTCATTGACAATCCAAGGTTACACTCAACGGCTCCTTTAAAGGCAGATTCTTTGGCTAACTTATCAGCTCTATCATGCATTCGGAGGCCAACATGAGATGGAGACCACATGAAATGGACTCTGTTACCATCCTTAATAATTTTGTTGTATTTATGTCTAGCTTCGGACACGAGCATGTTACAGTTATGTCTTAAAGAGTTGAGAGCATTTAAGGATGATAAGGAGTCACTTACAATTAATGTATCAAGTTTGGAGACTTGTACACATTTCGGTGCAAGGATCAAGGCAAGTAGTTCGGTCTGAAGGGTAGAGGCCCAGTTGTTTATACGGACCCTCCACTCAAAGTACAAGCCATCGCCCATTGTCAGAACAACTGCACTTCCAGCAGCACCCGTGGTGCGGTGTAGGGAACCATCAGTGTACATGATTTGAGAGATAGAATGTTCTGTGGACAGAGCATCAATATGGCTTAAGGCATTGAGCTTTGCCTCAAGACGAAGCTTGGGCTGATCTCTAATTTGCTTCTTGGGTGGAAAGAGAAGGATTAAAACTGGAAAGGGTGTAATCTCCCACGGTGCAGGAAAGTACCGTTGTTGTTTCGCTTGGTACAAATTATCGTACAAAAGTACAAGGTACAAAAGTAAGAGACAAGGTCATTCCCAACAAAAGGATAGGAGACCTTTGCTAAGAAAGATCTATATTTGAATAGGTAATGTAGGGAAGATAAAGCCATACGCAAGTAGGCTTGGATAATCAACCCTAGAAAAAAGATAAAGGAACGAATATGTGTACATAAGAAAAACAGCAGAGAAACAAGATGATAAATTTTCAGTTGCTTGAAGAGCAAACTTTAAATCAATATTATTATCCTTCCTATTATTGGTATTTGATGGTAGCTAGTGGTAGTGTTGCTAGTTGTAGTGTTGCTAGTTGTAGTGTTGCTAGTTGTAGTGTTGCTAGTTGTAGTGTTGCTAGTTGTAGTGATGCTAGTTGTAGTGATGCTAGTTGTAGTGTTGCTAGTTGTAGTGCTGCTAGTTGTAGTGTTGCTAGTTGTAGTGATGCTAGTTGTAGTGTTGCTAGTTGTAGTGTTGCTAGTTGTAGTGTTGCTAGTTGTAGTGATGCTAGTTGTAGTGATGCTAGTTGTAGTGTTGCTAGTTGTAGTGCTGCTAGTTGTAGTGTTGCTAGTTGTAGTGATGCTAGTTGTAGTGATGCTAGTTGTAGTGTTGCTAGTTGTAGTGTTGCTAGTTGTAGTGTTGCTAGTTGTAGTGTTGCTAGTTGTAGTGTTGCTGGTTGTAGTGTTGCTAGTTGTAGTGCTGCTAGTTGTAGTGTTGCTAGTTGTAGTGCTGCTAGTTGTAGTGCTGCTAGTTGTAGTGTTGCTAGTTGTAGTGCTGCTAGTTGTAGTGTTGCTAGTTGTAGTGCTGCTAGTTGTAGTGTTGCTAGTTGTAGTGTTGCTAGTTGTAGTGTTGCTAGTTGTAGTGTTGCTAGTTGTAGTGTTGCTAGTTGTAGTGTTGCTAGTTGTAGTGTTGCTAGTTGTAGTGCTGCTAGTTGTAGTGCTGCTAGTTGTAGTGTTGCTAGTTGTAGTGTTGCTAGTTGTAGTGCTGCTAGTTGTAGTGTTGCTAGTTGTAGTGTTGCTAGTTGTAGTGCTGCTAGTTGTAGTGATGCTAGTTGTAGTGATGCTAGTTGTAGTGTTGCTGGTTGTAGTGTTGCTAGTTGTAGTGTTGCTAGTTGTAGTGCTGCTAGTTGTAGTGCTGCTAGTTGTAGTGCTGCTAGTTGTAGTGATGCTAGTTGTAGTGTTGCTAGTTGTAGTGATGCTAGTTGTAGTGATGCTAGTTGTAGTGCTGCTAGTTGTAGTGTTGCTAGTTGTAGTGCTGCTAGTTGTAGTGCTGCTAGTTGTAGTGTTGCTAGTTGTAGTGTTGCTAGTTGTAGTGTTCCTAGTTGTAGTGCTGCTAGTTGTAGTGCTGCTAGTTGTAGTGCTGCTAGTTGTAGTGTTGCTAGTTGTAGTGATGCTAGTTGTAGTGATGCTAGTTGTAGTGTTGCTAGTTGTAGTGCTGCTAGTTGTAGTGCTGCTAGTTGTAGTGCTGCTAGTTGTAGTGATGCTAGTTGTAGTGTTGCTAGTTGTAGTGTTGCTAGTTGTAGTGATGCTAGTTGTAGTGCTGCTAGTTGTAGTGTTGCTAGTTGTAGTGATGCTAGTTGTAGTGATGCTAGTTGTAGTGTTGCTAGTTGTAGTGCTGCTAGTTGTAGTGCTGCTAGTTGTAGTGATGCTAGTTGTAGTGATGCTAGTTGTAGTGTTGCTAGTTGTAGTGCTGCTAGTTGTAGTGTTGCTAGTTGTAGTGTTGCTATTTGTAGTGCTGCTAGTTGTAGTGCTGCTAGTTGTAGTGCTGCTAGTTGTAGTGCTGCTAGTTGTAGTGATGCTAGTTGTAGTGTTGCTAGTTGTAGTGTTGCTATTTGTAGTGCTGCTAGTTGTAGTGTTGCTAGTTGTAGTGTTGCTAGTTGTAGTGTTGCTAGTTGTAGTGTTGCTATTTGTAGTGCTGCTAGTTGTAGTGCTGCTAGTTGTAGTGTTGCTAGTTGTAGTGCTGCTAGTTGTAGTGCTGCTGGTTGTAGTGTTGCTAGTTGTAGTGTTGCTATTTGTAGTGCTGCTAGTTGTAGTGCTGCTGGTTGTAGTGTTGCTAGTTGTAGTGCTGCTGGTTGTAGTGTTGCTAGTTGTAGTGTTGCTGGTTGTAGTGCTGCTAGTTGTAGTGATGCTAGTTGTAGTGCTGCTAGTTGTAGTGTTGCTAGTTGTAGTGTTGCTGGTTGTAGTGCTGCTAGTTGTAGTGATGCTAGTTGTAGTGTTGCTAGTTGTAGTGTTGCTAGTTGTAGTGCTGCTAGTTGTAGTGATGCTAGTTGTAGTGATGCTAGTTGTAGTGTTCCTAGTTGTAGTGCTGCTAGTTGTAGTGCTGCTAGTTGTAGTGTTGCTAGTTGTAGTGATGCTAGTTGTAGTGATGCTAGTTGTAGTGTTGCTAGTTGTAGTGCTGCTAGTTGTAGTGCTGCTAGTTGTAGTGTTGCTAGTTGTAGTGTTGCTAGTTGTAGTGATGCTAGTTGTAGTGATGCTAGTTGTAGTGTTGCTAGTTGTAGTGCTGCTAGTTGTAGTGCTGCTAGTTGTAGTGTTGCTAGTTGTAGTGTTGCTAGTTGTAGTGTTGCTAGTTGTAGTGCTGCTAGTTGTAGTGTTGCTAGTTGTAGTGTTGCTGGTTGTAGTGTTGCTAGTTGTAGTGCAGCTAGTTGTAGTGTTGCTAGTTGTAGTGTTGCTAGTTGTAGTGTTGCTAGTTGTAGTGATGCTAGTTGTAGTGATGCTAGTTGTAGTGCTGCTAGTTGTAGTGCTGCTAGTTGTAGTGATGCTAGTTGTAGTGATGCTAGTTGTAGTGTTGCTAGTTGTAGTGCTGCTAGTTGTAGTGTTGCTAGTTGTAGTGTTGCTATTTGTAGTGCTGCTAGTTGTAGTGCTGCTAGTTGTAGTGCTGCTAGTTGTAGTGCTGCTAGTTGTAGTGATGCTAGTTGTAGTGTTGCTAGTTGTAGTGTTGCTATTTGTAGTGCTGCTAGTTGTAGTGTTGCTAGTTGTAGTGTTGCTAGTTGTAGTGTTGCTAGTTGTAGTGTTGCTATTTGTAGTGCTGCTAGTTGTAGTGCTGCTAGTTGTAGTGTTGCTAGTTGTAGTGCTGCTAGTTGTAGTGCTGCTGGTTGTAGTGTTGCTAGTTGTAGTGTTGCTATTTGTAGTGCTGCTAGTTGTAGTGCTGCTGGTTGTAGTGTTGCTAGTTGTAGTGCTGCTGGTTGTAGTGTTGCTAGTTGTAGTGTTGCTGGTTGTAGTGCTGCTAGTTGTAGTGATGCTAGTTGTAGTGCTGCTAGTTGTAGTGTTGCTAGTTGTAGTGTTGCTGGTTGTAGTGCTGCTAGTTGTAGTGTTGCTAGTTGTAGTGTTGCTAGTTGTAGTGTTGCTAGTTGTAGTGCTGCTAGTTGTAGTGATGCTAGTTGTAGTGATGCTAGTTGTAGTGTTCCTAGTTGTAGTGCTGCTAGTTGTAGTGCTGCTAGTTGTAGTGTTGCTAGTTGTAGTGATGCTAGTTGTAGTGATGCTAGTTGTAGTGTTGCTAGTTGTAGTGCTGCTAGTTGTAGTGCTGCTAGTTGTAGTGTTGCTAGTTGTAGTGTTGCTAGTTGTAGTGTTGCTAGTTGTAGTGCTGCTAGTTGTAGTGTTGCTAGTTGTAGTGTTGCTGGTTGTAGTGTTGCTGGTTGTAGTGCAGCTAGTTGTAGTGCAGCTAGTTGTAGTGTTGCTAGTTGTAGTGTTGCTAGTTGTAGTGATGCTAGTTGTAGTGTTGCTAGTTGTAGTGTTGCTAGTTGTAGTGCTGCTAGTTGTAGTGTTGCTAGTTGTAGTGTTGCTGGTTGTAGTGTTGCTAGTTGTAGTGCAGCTAGTTGTAGTGTTGCTAGTTGTAGTGCTGCTAGTTGTAGTGTTGCTAGTTGTAGTGTTGCTAGTTGTAGTGTTGCTAGTTGTAGTGTTGCTAGTTGTAGTGTTGCTAGTTGTAGTGCAGCTAGTTGTAGTGCTGCTAGTTGTAGTGTTGCTAGTTGTAGTGTTGCTAGTTGTAGTGTTGCTGGTTGTAGTGTTGCTAGTTGTAGTGCAGCTAGTTGTAGTGTTGCTAGTTGTGTGTGTGTGCAGGTCAGGCAGTTGTTTTGCACACAACCTACATGCTGCTCCAGTCCGTCCAGTAGACGACTGGACTGAGCCAGTGTAGTAGATAAACTACACTGGCTCAGTCTACGAGTCTACACAGTGTAGACTCGTAGATAAACTTAAAATCACATAACGCGACCACATGAAGACTCTGGTACAAAGTTGACATCAGAGGCATTTTGTTTCTAACATCTGCTCGTCGGTGTAGACACAGTGCTCGTGAGATCTTAAATTCTCGATGGAGGAGGCAATTGTTTCAAGTGTGACAGCTTCCAGAAGAGCAAGATTCTCATTACCTTTCTTGGTGACAGGTGTGTATGATACTTGAATGGTGGGGTACAGATAAAGAGGAATATCAGACGGGTAGATTGCACTTAAAAGGAATGTCGAGTTTAATGAGATTGTATTCATTTTTTTTCTCAGCTATTTATCATGAAAGGAGTGAGTTGGTATGTCGGCACCAGTCAAAAGGGTGTTAACAGGACTAAATAATTTGTCTCTGAGCAATGCAGGAGATGTAGGATCTCTCATGACTTTAAGGCAAAAGGTAGTGTTGACTTGCATTATTCTCTCTAGTATGGTTGGAAGCTTCAGTTCTTCCCTCATGTTGATGATTCTTGTGCATCTTGGGGCACCAAGAATTATCTTCATGGCTTCATTCTGTACTACTTCAATTTTTTTAAAGAGAGGCGGGGAAGTTAATTACGCGCAAGGCATGATAATCAACTTGAGATTTAATTAACATCATGCAGAATAATCTAGCATATTTAAAATGATACCAATATTCTTACCAGTAAGTGTTCTCAATGGTTTTAGTCTTTCTTTTAACCAGCGGTGTAGATCGTTTACAATGTCACTGTTAATACCAACTCCAAGGTATTTGTGCTGCCCACACGTTTCAATGTTCTGGCTGTTAACCTAAAAAGTTAAAAGGTACATGAGTTCATTTTTGGTCATGAAGGTCTCTTGATTTAGTTATAGAGATAACAAGACCACATTCAATGTTTTTTAGCAGCGAGTGAATCCAGTAGAGCTTGCAGTCTAGTATTTCGACTCTCACAAGTCAAGCCTGGCCTCGGGCCGGGCTTGGGGAGTAGAAGAACTCTCAGAACCCCATCAACCAGGTATATGTGGGCCTGAGGGCCGCTCCAAGCAACAGCCTGGTGGACCAAACTCTCACAAGTCAAGCCTGGCCTCGGGCCGGGCTTGGGGAGTAGAAGAACTCCCAGAACCCCATCAACCAGGTATCAACCAGGTATCATTTACAACAATACAAATGTCACCACCATTACAGATTCTTCGTCAGCTAGTGTGGGAATATCAATTATTAATTTGTGCATCTGGACATTGTTAAATAAATTGTTAAATAAATGTGTTAAATAATTGGACGTGCACACCAGGGCTCAAACACAAAAATGAAGGAAAATCAGGTTAATTATTATTCCAATTAGCAAACTCCTGGTCTAAAGTGTCACTGACAGGCGTCATGAGTGCCACACCCAGTGCCAGGCGTCATGAGTGCCACACCCTGAGCCAGACGTCATGAGTGCCACACCCTGAGCCAGGGGTCATGAGTGCCACACCCTGAGCCAGGGGTCGTGAGTGCCACACCCAGAGCCAGACGTCATGAGTGCCACACCCTGAGCCAGGGGTCATGAGTGCCACACCCAGAGCCAGGGGTCATGAGCGCCACACCCTGAGCCAGGGGTCATGAGTGCCACACCCTGAGCCAGGGGTCATGAGTGCCACACCCTGAGCCAGGGGTCATGAGTGCCACACCCTGAGCCAGGGGTCATGAGTGCCACACCCAGAGCCAGGGGTCATGAGTGCCACACCCAGTGCCAGGCGTCATGAGTGCCACACCCTGAGCCAGGGGTCATGAGTGCCACACCCTGAGCCAGGGGTCATGAGTGCCACACCCAGAGCCAGACGTCATGAGTGCCACACCCTGAGCCAGGGGTCATGAGTGCCACACCCTGAGCCAGGGGTCATGAGTGCCACACCCAGAGCCAGACGTCATGAGTGCCACACCCTGAGCCAGGGGTCATGAGTGCCACACCCTGAGCCAGGGGTCATGAGTGCCACACCCTGAGCCAGGGGTCATGAGTGCCACACCCTGAGCCAGGGGTCATGAGTGCCACACCCTGAGCCAGGGGTCATGAGTGCCACACCCAGAGCCAGACGTCATGAGTGCCACACCTAGACGTCATGAGTGCCACACCCAGTGCCAGGGGTCATGAGTGCCACACCTCAGCAGGGTGGGGGGTGGGGACGTCCGCCCACCTGTTGCTACCCGGAGACTGGGACACGCCAGCTCCGGTTCTCCTCCACTCTGTGTTATCTGCTGCTGAGTTCTGGCTGTCTGGACTTTGGGGGTGAGTGAACGGGGCCTTGGGAGTGAGTGAACGGGGCCTTGGGAGTGAGTGAACGGGGCCTTGGGAGTGAGTGAACGGGGCCTTGGGAGTGAGTGACCGGGGCCTTGGGAGTGAGTGAACGGGGCCTTGGGAGTGAGTGAACGGGGCCTTGGGAGTGAGTGAACGGGGCCTTGGAGGGTGAGTGAACGGGGCCTTGGGAGTGAGTGACCGGGGCCTTGGGAGTGAGTGAACGGGGCCTTGGAGGGTGAGTGAACGGGGCCTTGGGGGTGAGTGAACGGGGCCTTGGGAGTGAGTGAACGGGGCCTTGGGAGTGAGTGAACGGGGCCTTGGGAGTGAGTGAACGGGGCCTTGGAGGGTGAGTGAACGGGGCCTTGGGAGTGAGTGACCGGGGCCTTGGGAGTGAGTGAACGGGGCCTTGGAGGGTGAGTGAACGGGGCCTTGGGGGTAAGTGAACGGGGCCTTGGGGGTGAGTGAACGGGGCCTTGAGGGTGAGTGAACGGGGCCTTGGAGGGTGAGTGAACGGGGCCTTGGGGGTGAGTGAACGGGGCCTTGGGGGTGAGTGAACGGGGCCTTGGAGGGTGAGTGAACGGGGCCTTGGGGGTGAGTGAACGGGGCCTTGGAGGGTGAGTGAACGGGGCCTTGGGGGTGAGTGAACGGGGCCTTGGGGGTGAGTGAACGGGGCCTTGGAGGGTGAGTGAACGGGGTCTTGGGAGTGAGTGAACGGGGCCTTGGGGGTGAGTGAACGCATCAGTGATGTCATTACGATATCTATAAATACCTACTACCTAAACATTGTAATCAGACCCTCTGTAATATTGGTTTTATAAATCAAATATTATTATTCTTATTAACATTGGTTTGTGAGCAAATTGGAGGGATATATCAGGCAGTACACCTGTTTGTTCTGTTTTACCTGTTGAGGAATTCGAGGGTTCTACTCCTACAGCTGTTGGTAGTCTTCCCTGATGACTACCTGGTTTGTGAGACTAGGTGTAGGGTTTGTAGAGACTAGGTGTAGGTGTAGGGATGATGGGTTTGTAGCCCATCATAGCCAGGCTGATCCGGTAACGCCAGCAGAAATCTTTGTCCAGTTGTAATTCTCTCCTAAAAATGTTCACTGTTGTGCGATTCTTTGGCCTGTTGGCCGGAGACTGAGTCGTACCGGGCCTCTGGTGTTCAGTGTGTTCTCTTATGGTGTTCAGCACACTCCGGGTGTTCACTGGATGAAGTTTACACTTTCTACAGTGTCACAGTCGACTTGATAATGGTCCAGGGCGGACCTGAACGTCGTCGTATCTCCATCTTCTGGTGTGTGGTCTGGACAACATTCTTCAGCCACGTTATTGTGACTCATCGTTTGCACTTTCTACCATACCTCTTACACACAGTATATTGTAACTGTATTGTGTATAACATGACCTTTCTAAATATATCCATGTGTATAGTATGATATATATATATATATATATATATATATATATATATATATATATATATATATATATATATATATATATATATATGTATATATATGTATATATATGTATATATATATATATATATATATATATATATATGTATATATATGTATATATATATATATATATATATATATATATATATATATATATATATATATATGTATATATATGTATATATATATATATATATATATATATATATATATATATATATATATATATATATATATATATATATATATGATACCACACACATGGGTAGTTATCACATCTGCCTTGAAAGGGAACGTGCACAGGTCAATATAGTCAATATTGGCTTATTTAATAAGTGCATATGTGACATACTAATTGATTGTGAATATTTTGATGTAACGATGTTTTTTTCTATGAAGCTTTTCAAGGTAAACTAAAATATTCACAATCAATTAGTAGTCACATATGCACTTATTAAATAAACCAATATTGACTATAAGCAAGTGCGAGAACGGGTTGCAATATGCCATACGAGACACCACCAGTGCCCCGAAGGGTCCAGTTCTTAAGCGTGTTGCAAATTAAGCAATTTAACCGGAAATGCAATCGTACCTTTGGGGTGCCTGATAGCTGGGTGGACAACGCTTCGGATTCGTAATCCTGAGGTTCTGGGTTCGATCCCCGGTGGAGGCGGAGACAAATGGGCAAAATGTTTCTTTCACCCCGATGCCCCTGTTACCTAGCAGTAAATAGATACCTGGGAGTTAGACAGCTGCTACGGACTGCTTCCTGGGGGTGCAGGCCTGGTCGAGGACCGGGCCGCGGGGACACTAAGCCCTGAAATCATCTCGAGATCTCGAGATATACCTCATTGCTCTCATGACGTCACATACATTGATATTTCTGACTGGTTGCCTAGCAACCAGAGTCAGAAATATCGATATACATGTATGTGGGGGGCGGGGGGGGGGGGGGCGCTCAATGGGTCCAACTTCACTCTCAATCTACAATATATTTTTTTGGTACGTCTGAAAATCAACATAAAAACATAGGCAATATAACTTGACCTAATTTGTATGGCGGAGGGTTAGGATCACGTGACATAAATTCTCTGGGTAAATTGTTTTCAATTGTTATCGATATCAACACGATAACACATCACGCTTGACAATACTACATGTGACGGTACACCTGCCATGTTGTGACGGCACACCTGCCATGTTGTGACGGCACACCTGCTATATTGTGACGGTACATCTGCCCATGTTGTGACGGTACACCTGCCATGTTGTGACGGCACACCTGCCCATGTTGTGACGGCACACCTGCTATATTGTGACGGTACATCTGCTATGTTGTGACGGTGCACCTGCTATGTTGTGACGGCACACCTGCCATGTTGTGACGGCACACCTGCTATATTGTGAAGGTACATCTGCTATGTTGTGACGGTGCACCCGCCATGTTGGGACGGCACACCTGCCATGTTGTGACGGTACACCCGCCATGTTGTGACGGCACACACCTGCCATGTTGTGACGGTACACCTGCCATGTTGTGACGGCACACCCGCCATGTTGTGACGGCACACCCGGCATGTTATGACGGCACACCCGCCATGTTGTGACGGCACACCCGCCATGTTATGACGGCACACCCGGCATGTTATGACGGCACACCCGCCATGTTGTGACGGTACACCCGCCATGTTGTGACGGCACACCCGCCATGTTATGACGGCACACCCGGCATGTTATGACGGCACACCCGCCATGTTGTGACGGTACACCCGCCATGTTGTGACGGCACACCCGCCATGTTATGACGGCACACCCGCCATGTTGTGACGGTACACCCGCCATGTTGTGACGGTACACCCGCCATGTTGTGACGGTACACCTGCCGTGTTGTGACAGCACACCTGCCATCTTGTGACGGCACACCTGCCATCTTGTGACGGCACACCATTAAAAATTATGTTAAGAAAATAAATTATATTTAAGAAATTAAGAAAAATTTATATATCCGATAGGCATCGTATTTTAAAAACTACCAGAAGATTTGGTCAAAATATGACCAATTTCCGTTGGACTCGAACCTCCTATCAGGTACCAGACAAGATGCGCGGCTGGAAGTATTATACCCAGGATCGTGGGTTCGAGTCGCCTCCATGCCTCCGATTTATTTTATTAATGGTAATAATAACACTATATTACATTATGATACATTGTTCAGCATTGTTATTGTGTGCATATTGGCCGCCAATCATGCACCAAGGATTATCTTTCCTCATCTAGGATTATCATGTTGGGAGTTAGGACACTGGGGCTGACCACAGGACGAGGTGGAACACTGTGACTGAGCACAGGACAAGGTGGAACACTGTGACTGAGCACAGGACGAGGTGGAACACTGTGACTGAGCACAGGACGAGGTGGAACACTGTGACTGAGCACAGGACGAGGTGGAACACTGTGACTGAGCACAGGACAAGGTGGAACACTGTGACTGAGCACAGGACGAGGTGGAACACTGTGACTGAGCACAGGACGAGGTGGAACACTGCGGCTGAGCACAGGACGAGGTGGAACACTGTGGCTGAGCACAGGACGAGGTGGAACACTGTGACTGAGCACAGGACGAGGTGGAACACTGCGGCTGAGCACAGGACGAGGTGGAACACTGTGGCTGAGCACAGGACGAGGTGGAACACTGTGGCTGAGCACAGGACAAGGTGGAACACTGTGGCTGGGCACAGGACGAGGTGGAACACTGTGACTGAGCACAGGACGAGATGGAACACTGTGGCTGAGCACAGGACGAGGTGGAACACTGTGGCTGTGCACAGGACGAGGTGGAACACCGGGGCTGGGCACAGGACGAGGTGGAACACTGTGACTGAGCACAGGACGAGGTGGAACACCGGGGCTGAGCACAGGACGAGGTGGAACACCGGAGCTGAGCACAGGACGAGGTGGAACACCGGGGCTGAGCACAGGACAAGGTGGAACACTGTGGCTGAGCACAGGACGAGGTGGAACACTGTGGCTGAGCACAGGACGAGGTGGAACACTGTGACTGAGCACAGGACGAGGTGGAACACGGTGGCTGGACACAGGACGAGGTGGAACACCGGGGCTGAGCACAGGACGAGGTGGAACACCGGGGCTGAGCACAGGACGAGGTGGAACACTGTGGCTGAGCACAGGACGAGGTGGAACACGGTGGCTGAGCACAGGACGAGGTGGAACACCGGGGCTGAGCACAGGACGAGGTGGAACACGGTGGCTGAGCACAGGACGAGGTGGAACACCGGGGCTGAGCACAGGACGAGGTGGAACACCGGGGCTGAGCACAGGACGAGGTGGAACACGGTGGCTGAGCACAGGACGAGGTGGAACACCGGGGCTGAGCACAGGACGAGGTGGAACACCGGGGCTGAGCACAGGACGAGGTGGAACACGGTGGCTGAGCACAGGACGAGGTGGAACACCGGGGCTGAGCACAGGACGAGGTGGAACACCGGGGCTGAGCACAGGACGAGGTGGAACACCGGGGCTGAGCACAGGACGAGGTGGAACACCGGGGCTGAGCACAGGACGAGGTGGAACACTGTGGCTGAGCACAGGACGAGGTGGAACACTGTGGCTGAGCACAGGGCGAGGTGGAACACGGTGGCTGAGCGCAGGACAAGGTGGAACGCCGCGGGTAAACACTGTGAGAGGTGGCGCCCCACAAGGCGTAGTGGTGGGATGGAGAACTACACAAAGCACCGCGTGATTCTGACGGTGGAATAATAAACATATCAAGTAATTCTAAGTAGGTTTTGTCTATGTCTGTGTTAGAAGGCTGATGAGAGAGAGGGAGGGAGGGAGGGAGGGAGAGAGAGAGAGAGAGAGAGAGAGAGAGAGAGAGAGAGAGAGAGAGAGAGAGAGAGAGAGAGAGAGAGAGAGAGAGAGAGAGAGAGAGAGAGAGAGAGAGAAAGAGAGGGGGGGGGAGAAGGGGGGACGTGGTGACCTGCTATCCAGCCAGGGTCGTGACGTCAGCGAGAGGAAAGCGGATGTTGATACGTGGAGAACCCCCCTACCCTTCCCCCCTACCCCCCCCCCCCACCCCTTCCCCAACAAATATATACACCGAGAAGTGCCCAACCGTTTCTGGGTGCGTCTAGGCCTGAGAGTTGATTTGTAAATGAAACAGATTTAAGACTAAACGTGTTCTTGTTGGTTAATTTAGTATGAATGTGTAACTGCCTTGCTGCGGCCCCTGTGGACGGCCATCTTCACCTTGCGCTTGTCGGCCCTCGCTTGTTTGTGCTGGTGGAGGGAGGGAATTACCACGGGAAAGCGCCAAGCCATTATGACTATATAGCGTGTGCTTGTGGAGCCTCAAGTATATATATATGTGTACTTATTATAGGCTTACATAGTGAATATTTTTGAGAAATATAAAATTTGGAAAAGTCCACTTTCTGGATTGGTTGGATTGGTTCATCAGTCACTTTGGTTAGGCTAGGTTGGTTGGTGTACTCACCTAATTGTGCTTGCGGGGGTTGAGCTCTGGCTCTTTGGTCCCGCCTCTCAACTGTCAATCAACTGGTGTACAGGTTCCTGAGCCTACTGGGCTCTATCATATCTACATTTGAAACTGTGTATGGAGTCAGCCTCCACCACATCACTGCCTAATGCACTCACCTAGTTGTGCTTGCGGGGGTTGAGCTCTGGCTCTTTGGTCCCGCCTCTCAACCGTCTCAACCGTCAACAGTGTATGTGTATGTTGGTGCGTGTTGGTGCGTTATAATGGTGAGGTCTACACTTGTCACGTGACGAACGCCAGCTGGCGAGTGTGGCGCCATCTGATACTCCGGAGACACTTGGAGCTGGTGCGTTTCTCACGCCCGCTGGGAAGGTGGCGCTCCTACATGTGTCCTCTCCCACCCGGCCTGTCCTCTCCCACCCAGTCTGTCCTCTCCCACCCAGTCTGCCCTCTCCCACCCAGTCTGGCCTCTCCCACCCAGTCTGGCCTCTCCCACCCAGTCTGGCCTCTCCCACCCAGTCTGGCCTCTCCCACCCAGTCTGGCCTCTCCCACCCAGCCTGTCCTCTCCACCCAGCCTGTCCTCTCCACCCAGCCCCGTCCTCTCCACCCAGCCCGTCCTCTCCACCCAGCCCCGTCCTCTCCCACCCAGCCCCGTCCTCTCCACCCAGCCTGTCCTCTCCACCCAGCCCCGTCCTCTCCACCCAGCCCCGTCCTCTCCCACCCAGCCCCGTCCTCTCCACCCAGCCCCGTCCTCTCCACCCAGCCCCGTCCTCTCCCACCCAGCCCCGTCCTCTCCACCCAGCCCGTCCTCTCCACCCAGCCCCGTCCTCTCCCACCCAGCCCCGTCCTCTCCCACCCAGCCCCGTCCTCTCCCACCCAGCCCCGTCCTCTCCACCCAGCCCCGTCCTCTCCACCCAGCCCGTCCTCTCCACCCAGCCCCGTCCTCTCCCACCCAGCCCCGTCCTCTCCACCCAGCCCCGTCCTCTCCCACCCAGCCCCGTCCTCTCCACCCAGCCCCGTCCTCTCCACCCAGCCCCGTCCTCTCCCACCCAGCCCCGTCCTCTCCACCCAGCCCCGTCCTCTCCCACCCAGCCCCGTCCTCTCCACCCAGCCCCGTCCTCTCTCACCCAGCCCCGTCCTCTCCACCCAGCCCCGTCCTCTCCACCCAGCCCGTCCTCTCCACCCAGCCCCGTCCTCTCCACCCAGCCCCTCCTCTCCCACCCAGCCCGTCCTCTCCCACCCAGCCCGTCCTCTCCACCCAGCCCCGTCCTCTCCCACCCAGCCCCGTCCTCTCCACCCAGCCCGTCCTCTCCCACCCAGCCCGTCCTCTCCACCCAGCCCGTCCTCTCCACCCAGCCCCGTCCTCTCCACCCAGCCCCGTCCTCTCCCACCCAGCCCGTCCTCTCCACCCAGCCCGTCCTCTCCACCCAGCCCGTCCTCTCCACCCAGCCCCGTCCTCTCCACCCAGCCTGTCCTCTCCACCCAGCCTGTCCTCTCCACCCAGCCCGTCCTCTCCCACCCAGCCCGTCCTCTCCACCCAGCCCGTCCTCTTGAACGTTCCCAACGTCATTAAACTGGTGTACTAAAATCTCTTCGATCGTAACCTAACAGAGGACCCACGAGGACCCACTTGTTTCCCACGAACAGAAAACGGGATATCGCGTCAATTTTGCGAGCTGTCATAATATTTGGTACATCTATTTTTGGTCGTATTGGATTTATAGATCAAAGTGCAATGTATAGTGTTCAAGAGGCCGGGTGTACCCACACTGCGCGGACCATGTGTACTGACTGCGTCCCAACATTGTGCAGGGCAGAGTAAGTCATACATTTAGTCTTGTTCGTAATTACACCAGAATACATCACACCACTCTACACCATACATCACCACACCACACTGCTTTATAAAATTAAAACACCGTAATATTGACGCATCTCACAGCCCCGTTCCTGTGCCAGGTAAGTCCATTACGGGCTCACCATAGCCCGTGCTACTTGGAACTTGTTCCGATGTTTTCAGTATATCGACGTTTTCTATATCGATATCGACGTTTTCTAAGCTTAGGCCTAAATAGGTTTGGTGGGGTCGCTAAGGGTTTTGAACGCCTCTGACTAGGCTAAACTGGCATTTTTTTTCTTTTTTACGTAATGACAAATCGAGAGGAGAGGGGCGAGGCGGGTGTGTTAACAACTGAGCCCAATCGCAAAATATTGTAGTGAAGGACTTGGTAATGGAGCATCTCTCTCTCTCTCTCTCTCTCTCTCTCTCTCTCTCTCTCTCTCTCTCTCTCTCTCTCTCTCTCTCTCTCTCTCTCTCTCTCTCTCTCTCTCTCCCTCTCTCTCTCTCTCTCTCTCTCTCTCTCTCTCTCTCTCTCTCTCTCTCTCTCTCTCTCTCTCTCTCTCTCTCTCTCTCTCTCTCTCTCTCTTTCTCTCTCTTTCTCTCTCTTTCTCTCTTTCTCTTTCTTTCTTTCTTTCTTTCTTTCTTTCTTTCTTTCTTTCTTTCTTTCTTTCTTTCTTTCTTTCTTTTTTTCTCTCTCTCTCTCTCTCTCTCTCTCTCTCTCTCTCTCTCTCTCTCTCTCTCTCTCTCTCTCTCTCTCTCTCTCTCTCTCTCTCTCTCTCTCTCTCTCTCTCTCAGTGCTTGTGTTGACAGACATTACTCTCGACTCTGAGCTGATTACGCTCCAACTGATCTCGAAAACTGTTTTGCTAACTGTTCAGAAACACCGGATCTAACCCAAGCCCAGTTATACACACATCTGCACTAAATATTCAGTTATGTCGCACAAAATGGTGTATTGTATTGCACATTGTGAGTAAATTTATGAATGCTGAGCTTTGATTACGACTGCTGCTTGGACCAGCGTAGCCTGAGGAAGATTTGAAGCATTGGGTGGTGGGTGCTCCGAGTATATGCTATATTTCAGTAATAATCTTCTTGATATTCTCAGTTTACCTTGAGTTAACTGCATTACGAAATGAATGAAAACAGAGTTTAATATAAAAAATAAACTTATTCTGATATCAGCAAAAATGTTATTGAAGAAGTGAGACATACTGGTAATGAAGTATATATTTATATATTTTGGTGTAATCCGTCAGTTCTTTTAGCTTTTCATAGTTCAGTGTATTAAAATATTTAAGTGATAGTCTAGTAGCCCCTCGCGACGCCTAGTGGCGGAGGAGACTTATAGAAAACGGCAGACGAGCAGCACAAATGGCACCTCGACACTGCCCAGTATGATCACTTGTGGTGTGGGGGGGGGGGCGCAGTGCCAGAGCTGCGTATTCTTGGCACTCATCTAATTGAGGTCATATATATATATATATATATATATATATATATATATATATATATATATATATATATATAAATATATATATATAATATATTATTCAATGGTGTTCAAAAATGTGCAAATGGCTTCATTTATAATGACGTAGTACCAGAAATCTTACCAGCCAAGTATCGACTGTTTGCTTACTGTAGGTAATGATATATGTACGTGACTGCTAATATGTTCCTGGGCCTTTTGTGTGCCTCTAGCCCCTTCCTCCACCCTCGTAGGGGCCTCGTAGCCTGGTGGATAGCGCGCAGGACTCGTAATTCTGTGGCGCGGGTTCGATTCCCGCACGAGGCAGAAACAAATGGGCAAAGTTTCTTTCACCCTGAATGCCCCTGTTACCTAGCAGTAAATAGGTACCTGGGAGTTAGTCAGCTGTCACGGGCTGCTTCCTAGGGGTGGAGGCCTGGTCGAGGACCGGGCCGCGGGGACACTAAAGCCCCGAAATCATCTCAAGATAACCTCAAGATAACCCCCTCCCTCTGGGGATGGGGTGCGCACGGACTCCGCGCACTCATCCCAACCTAGCCTTAACCTAGTGCCGTCACTCCTAGCCACCAGACTCTCCGCCCCGACCAACCACTCTCCGCCCCGACCAACCACTCTCCGCCCCGACCAACCACTCTCCGCCCCGACCAACCACTCTCCGCCCCGACCAACCACTCTCCGCCCCGACCAACCACTCTTCGCCCCGACCAACCACTCTCCGCCCCGACCAACCACTCTCCGCCCCGACCAACCACTCTCCGCCCCGACCAACCACTCTCCGCCCCGACCAACCACTCTCCGCCCCGACCAACCACTCTCCGCCCAGACCAACCACTCTCCGCCCCGACTAACCACTCTCCGCCCCGACCAACCACTCTCCGCCCAGACCAACCACTCTCCGCCCAGACCAACCACTCTCCGCTGCCCTAAATGTGAACAACATGTGCGCTGAGCGCGGCAGAACGCATCACATTGCACTTTAATGAATTCTTTGCGTGTTTATGGCTGTGGTTCCTTGTACCATCGTCAGCAGCTCGGCGGTTCAACACGGATAGTTAACGCTCAGTATCTCATTTAGAGACTACGGGCTCACCATAGCCCGTGCTACTTGGAACTTTGTGTTCCAGGTAGCGAATCTTTTTAACAACAACATTAGTATTTAGTATTAAGTTTTAGTCTTTAATGTTTTTCCCTGCCCGAAACGCTTTGCGTAATAGTGGCTTTAGGCATTGTATGTACTAGCTCTATCTATAAATCTATCAATTTTTGTATAACCTCTTGTATGTATGTACTTTGCCTGAATGAACATTTGAATTTTGAACAATAACGGTCAGTATCTTATGTAGCCTGGCCGTCATTGGAGATTACGGGGTACAAAAGTCTCAATATAATCTCCCAGCTCTTGTTAAAACTCCCTATTTAGACTTTTGTTCAACACTAACGTCTTACAGGAAACCCAACCACATAATGCGGAGGAGAACAGTGCTTGGAGAGGCGGTGAAATGTGTTCTTGGCTCCATCTGTTAGGTCATTTCATCTTAGGTCAAATCGCCTCGTTCAGGAGCAGTATAGCATGGCAGCAATAATCTATATGACGGCTGTTTATCTTTGATGAGTAATGTGCCAATTATCACCCCCCCCCCCCCCTCCACCCCCCCCCCCTCTCCCTCTCCTTTATCTCCCTCCTCCTCCTCTGCTCCTCTATTCCACTCCACTCCTACTCCTACGGACCATTCCATCTCTTCCTTCTCCCCCTCTCCGATTCTCACCCTCCCTGCACCACTGCAAAAAAGACTGGAGCGAGAATTAAGAGGACTAAGCTACAAGGACAGAGGAGGGAAACTCAGGCTCACAACCCTACAGCAGAGAAGAAACTGAGGACATAGTTATAATAAAATGTTATTATTATTAACATCTTTATTGACAAAATTAATTACAATTTTACCTAATCTGAGGATTTCAATTAAGTCTTATTAAAGTGAGGATAATGCTGGTATTCACTGTCACGCAGGACAGAGGGTCATACACAAGACAATAAGTCTAAACTGTAGACTTCTTCTAATTAAGACAAAATATTAGACAATAGGTCGTATATGGAAGCGGGAAACATGTTGAAGAATTGTAAGGAAATACTTGTACCTTATACGAGAAGTTAACAAGGGCAATATACAAAAAGAGGGTGTTGTAGAAGCCACCTCCACCCATAACTTTCAAACCAGATTTGACAAAGAATTTGAAGCTGTGTATTTCCACCTTGTATGCGCTACATGCGCAGACGCACATCATACAACTGTGTATAACAATGAATAGGTATGTGTGTCTATGTATGTATTAACACGATGTGCTGAACGGGGTGAGAATAGCTTGAGCTACCTCATCCCTTTGTGTGTATTTTACCTCAATAAACTTATTTCAATTTCAATTTCAATGAATAGGTAAAAGTACATATGTACATACATCCATCCGACCCCCCCCCAAACAAATGTATATACATAATAGAAATAAACACCAGCAATAAACATTACCATAACATTCAGCCATAAACATTACCATAACATCGAGGCGATGTTGGCACAATATATATTCTCAGCAGTTTACAACGTTTCTATATTACCCAATTTTTTCCCCAAATTTATATCAGTCGTTTATTTTACGTGATATTTTTTTTGGCTTCATCTTGGTGCATTAGATGATTAAATTTATTGAACATATTGTGAGCCAGTTTGGCAAGGTTTTACGTGTAAATGTGTTGTGACCTGTAAATGTGTTTACATTTCTGTTGTTGTGAATTGTTCAATCCGTTCTCGCACTTTCGTATAGTCAGTATTGACTTATTAAATAAGTGCATATGTGACATACTAATTTATTGTGACTATTTTAGTTTACCTTGAAAAGCTTCATAGTAAACACCGACCTTACCTAACCTTCTTAGTATGTTAAGATAAGCATCTTATTGCTTCGTAATTACAATTATTACTTAACCTATTATAGGTATAGGTTAAGTATTAATTGTAATTAAGAAGCAATAAGATGCTTATCTTAACATACTAAGAAGGTTAGGTAAGGTCGGTGTTTTCTATGAAGCTTTTCAAGGTAAACTAAAATATTCACAATATATTAGTATCCCACATATGCACTTATTTAATAAGTCAATATTGACTGTAAGAAAGTGCGAGAACGGGTTGAGATTGTTTACAAGTTTATTATTAATTTGTTTCTTATCGTTTTATTCGTTATTTTTGCTTTAGTGGGTGTGAATTACTTTATAGTCCGGGGTGTTGCGGTGGGTGTTGAGGGTGTTGCGGTGGGTGTTGAGGGTGTTGCGGTGGGTGTTGAGGGTGTTGCGGTGGGTGTTGAGGGTGTTGCGGTGGGTGTTGAGGGTGTTGCGGTGGGTGTTGAGGGTGTTGCGGTGGGTGTTGAGGGTGTTGCGGTGGGTGTTGAGGGTGTTGCGGTGGGTGTTGAGGGTGTTGAGGGTGTTGCGGTGGGTGTTGAGGGTGTTGCGGTGGGTGTTGAGGGTGTTGCGGTGGGTGTTGAGGGTGTTGCGGTGGGTGTTGCGGTGGGTGTTGAGGGTGTTGCGGTGGGTGTTGAGGGTGTTGCGGTGGGTGTTGAGGGTGTTGCAGTGGGTGTTGCGGTGGGTGTTGAGGGTGTTGCGGTGGGTGTTGCGGGTGTTGCGGTGGGTGTTGAGGGTGTAGCGGTGGGTGTTGAGGGTGTTGCGGTGGGTGTTGAGGGTGTTGCGGTGGGTGTTGCGGTGGGTGTTGAGGGTGTTGCGGTGGGTGTTTAGGGTGTTGCGGTGGGTGTTGAGGGTGTTGCGGTGGGTGTTGCGGTGGGTGTTGAGGGTGTTGCGGTGGGTGTTGAGGGTGTTGCGGTGGGTGTTGAGGGTGTTGCGGTGGGTGTTGAGGGTGTTGCGGTGGGTGTTGAGGGTGTTGCGGTGGGTGTTGAGGGTGTTGAGGGTGTTGCGGTGGGTGTTGAGGGTGTTGCGGTGGGTGTTGAGGGTGTTGCGGTGGGTGTTGCGGTGGGTGTTGAGGGTGTTGCGGTGGGTGTTGAGGGTGTTGCGGTGGGTGTTGAGGGTGTTGCGGTGGGTGTTGAGGGTGTTGCGGTGGGTGTTGCGGGTGTTGCGGTGGGTGTTGAGGGTGTAGCGGTGGGTGTTGAGGGTGTTGCGGTGGGTGTTGAGGGTGTTGCGGTGGGTGTTGCGGGTGTTGCGGTGGGTGTTGAGGGTGTTGAGGGTGTTGCGGTGGGTGTTGAGGGTGTTGCGGTGGGTGTTGAGGGTGTTGCGGTGGGTGTTGAGGGTGTTGCGGTGGGTGTTGAGGGTGTTGCGGTGGGTGTTGAGGGTGTTGAGGGTGTTGCGGTGGGTGTTGAGGGTGTTGAGGGTGTTGCGGTGGGTGTTGAGGGTGTTGCGATGGGTGTTGAGGGTGTTGCGGTGGGTGTTGAGGGTGTTGCGGTGGGTGTTGAGGGTGTTGCGGTGGGTGTTGAGGGTGTTGCGGTGGGTGTTGAGGGTGTTGCGGTGGGTGTTGAGGGTGTTGCGGTGGGTGTTGAGGGTGTTGCGGTGGGTGTTGCGGGTGTTGCGGTGGGTGTTGAGGTTGTTGCGGTGGGTGTTGAGGGTGTTGCGGTGGGTGTTGCGGGTGTTGCGGTGGGTGTTGAGGGTGTAGCAAGGAGTGAGGAGGGTGCAGAGGCGTGAGTGTTGACATCACCTCACACGAACACCTCGACAATAATGAGAACACGATCGGACAATGTGTAGGTAATGATGCCAATGTTTGCCAGACGCCACTACCACTCTCGATCACTCGATATATATATATATATATATATATATATATATATATATATATATATATATATATATATATATATATATATATATATATATATATATATATATACCTGCTTCCCTGCCTTCACATCAATATCTTCTATATTCAAGCTCTCAACACTGTATTGTGAGAGTGAAAATGTTCAGGAAATAATAAGTATATTGTTCATTACCTGCCCTTAGTATCCGAGGAGATATTGTTCACTGGTGACAGAATTTATATGTGAAGTCCACCGTCATAAACTTGTGGTCAATACAAACATGTTTACTCGGCAGGTAAAATGTGTATTCACCTAGTTGTGTTCATCTAGTTGTGCTTGCGGGGGTTGAGCTCTTCTCTTTCGGCCTGCCTCTCGACTGTCAATCAACTGTTTACTAACTACTTTCTCTCTCTCTCTCTCTCTCTCTCTCTCTCTCTCTCTCTCTCTCTCTCTCTCTCTCTCTCTCTCTCTCTCTCTCTCTCTCTCTCTCTCTCTCTCTCCACACCACTCACACACCCACACCCCAGGAAGCAGCCCGTGACAGCTGACTAACTCCCAGGTACCTATTTACTACTAGGTAACAGGGGCATTCAGGGTGAAAGAAACTTTGCCCATTTGTTTCTGCCTGGTGCGGGAATCGAACCCGCGCCACAGAATTACGAGTCCTGCGCGCTATCCACCAGGCTACCAGGCCCCCTGTGTGTGTGTGTGTGTGTGTAGATCAGGTGACCTGCAGAAGGTAAAAGCCCCCCACCAGGAGCTGTTTACCCTGCCGGAGGCCTGCAGACGCAAGCAACCTGAGACAGATCCGTCCCTTGTCTGAACTACCATTAGTTTATTTGGTCATGTCTTCTTCCCTTTCTTGTTTAAAGGGGATGCTAACAAACAAATATATTAATGGGTGTATTTTGGCACTTATACCCACCATTAGCTGGTGAAATGTATGGAAGAGGAGTTAGGACTCGCCCTAAATACATGAAAATGTGAAATCATTTTATATATATATATATATATATATATATATATATATATATATATATATATATATATATATATATATATATATATATGCGAACAAGCCTGAATGGTCCCCAGGTCATATATAGCAAGTTATATATATATATATATATATATATATATATATATATATATATATATATATATATATATATATATATATATATATAAAGATCTTAATCATCTTCTCAGTGTCTAGCGAATTATTACCTTTTTATTTTCTTCAAAACCAAGTTTGAATATTTTGCTTACCTGAGCACCTATTAATTAGTTCCTGTTTTATCAGAGTGCCTATTAATTAGTCCCTGTTTTATCTGAGTATCTAATAATTAGTTCCTGTTTTATCTGAGCACCTATTAATTAGTTCCTGTTTTATCAGAGCCCCTATTAATTAGTTCCTGTTTTATCAGAGCCCCTATTAATTAGTTCCTGTTTTATCAGAGCCCCTATTAATTAGTTCCTGTTTTATCAGAGTTCCTATTAATTAGTTCCTGTTTTATCAGAGCCCCTATTAATTAGTTCCTGTTTTATCTGAGCACCAATTAGTTACTTCCTGTTTTATCTGAGTGCCTAATACTTCCCATTTTACTTGGGAAGCCATTACTTCCCATCTTATCGTTCTTATCTTATCCAAACAACTTGAGAAATGTTTGTGTGTGTAGGGGGGAGGGGGGGGTGCCGGTGACGGATGATGGAGGCAATTACCAGTGATGGATTACGACCGACGCCGCCACCACACGTAATTTACCTGCATGCGACGACGGGAGGGAGCTGTAGGGGAGGACTGACGCACCAGTGGACGCGGACCCAGCAGTGGACGCGGACGCAGTAAGGGACGCGGACCCAGCAGTGGACAGGACGCAGTAAGGGACGCGGACGCAGCAAGGGGCGCGGACGCAGCAAGGGGCGCGGACGCAACAGTGGACAGGACGCAGCAAGGGGGCGCGGACTCAGCAGTGGACGCGGACTCAGCAGTGGACACGGACGCAGCAGTGGACGCGGACCCAGCAGTGGACAGGACGCAGTAAGGGACGCGGACCCAGCAGTGGACAGGACGCAGTAAGGGACGCGGACGCAGCAAGGGGCGCGGACGCAGCAAGGGGCGCGGACGCAACAGTGGACACGGACGCAGCAGTGGACGCGGACGCAGCAGTGGACGCGGACGCAGCAGTGGACGCGGACGCAGCAAGTGGACGCGGACGCAGCAGTGGGCGCGGACGCAGCAGTGGACGCGGACGCAGCAAGTGGGTGCTAAAAATTTCTCGCCACTTGGCTGTATTAATTGAATACATAAACTCTAAGTTCCAAGCATCAGTTATTTGGAACAATTTCTTAGCCTCAACCCACACGACGACCAGAATGTATTGGGCCGTGTGGTGATATCTGTGGCAGATCATCACCACCGACAATCATCACCACAGACACTCATCACCACAGACATTCATCACCACAGACATTCATCACCACAGACAATCATCACCACAGACACTCATCACCACAGACACTCATCACCACCGACAATCATCACCACAGACACTCATCACCACAGACATTCATCACCACAGACATTCATCACCACAGACAATCATCACCACAGACACTCATCACCACAGACACTCATCACCACAGACATTCATCACCACCGACAATCATCACCACAGACACTCATCACCACAGACATTCATCACCACAGACATTCATCACCACAGACAATCATCACCACAGACATTCATCACCACAGACAATCATC